>NC_068455.1:55885757-56010757 GCF_023373465.1 Oncorhynchus keta | reverse complement strand
TTTGGGGAGTTTCTCCCATTCTTCTCTGTAGATCCTCTCAAGTTCTGTCTGGTTGGATGGGGAGTGTCGCTGCACAACTATTTTCAGGTCTCTCCAGAGATGTTCGATCAGATTAAAGGCCGGGATCTGGCTGGGCCCTTCAAGGACAAAGAGACTTGTCCCGAAGCTACTCCTGCATTGTCTTGGCTGTGTGCTTAAGGTTGTTGTCCTGTTGGAAGGTGAACATTCACCCCAGTGTGAAGTCCTGAGCGCTCTGGAGCAGGTTTTCATCAGAGAAATCCTTGAGCACTACTCCGTTCATCTTTCTCTCGATCCTGCCGCTGAAAAACATCCCCACAGCATGATGCTGTCACCACCATGCTTCACCGTAGGGATGGTGCCAGGTTTCCTCCAGACGTGATGCTTGGAATTCAGGCCAAAGAGTTCAATCTTGGTTTCATCAGACAAGATGGTAAGAGACCTTTAGATGCCTTTTGGCAATCTCCAAGCGGGCTGTCATGTGCCTTTAACTGAGGATCGGCTTCCATCTGGCCACTCTACCATGGAGGCCTGATTGGCCTGATTGGTGGAGTGCTGCAGAGATGGTTGTTCTTCTAGAAGGTTCTCTCATCTCCACAGAGGAACTCTGGAGCTCTGTCAGAGTGACCACTGGGTTCATGGTCACCTCCCTGACCAAGGCCTTTCTCCCCCAATTGCTCAGTTAGAGTCTTGGTCGTTCAAACTTTTTTTCCATTTAAGAATGATGGAGGCCACGGTCTTCTTGGGGACCTTCAATGCTGCAGAAATGTTTTGGTATCATTCCCCAGATCTGTGCCTCGACACAATCCTGTCTCTGAGCTTAACGGACAATTCCTTTGACCTCATGGCTTGGTTTTTGCTCTGACATGCACTGTCAACTGTGGGATCTTAAATAGACAGGTGACTTCCAAATCATGTCAAATCAATTGAATTTACCACAGGTGGACTCTAATATGCATCTGAGCCCAATTTTGAGTCTCATAGGGTCTGAATACTTATGTAAATAAGGTATCTTTTATTTTATTATAAATAAACCAGTTTTTGCTTTGTCATTATGGGGCATTGTTAATTGAATCCATTGTAGAATAAGGCTGTAACGTAACAAAATGTGGGGAAAGTAAAGGGGTCTGAATACTTTCCGAATGCACCGTAACCACTAACTTCAGTTCAGTCTCGCCAATGAGAACCAAGAAGGGCCTTGCTTCGTCCTCAATGACCTACGAAAGACCTTGACTCTAGGTCGTCGAAAATCCAACATCCATCTCATTCGATAACCGGATGGATCAACAGTGATTCACATTACTGGTAAGTTAACTTATGTAATCGAGACCGCCACAGAGGATTTTCTTCTGAATAACTGGCCAGGGCAATGCACTTTCCATTCAGCGTCAGGGAACTTCGATGTAAGGCTTGGTCACACCTGTAGTGGCTACTTCCATCTGTCACGCCCATTGTTGCTTATCCATCGTTCCCTAGATATATCAATGCAATTACGCCCAACACAATGTTGAAAAACAGAACGCTTCCCACCACTAGATCATATCCCAACACTGCTACCAATGAAGCTTGCACTTTCTTCTGCTTTTACAACAGGGACTCTAACCAGGGCTCACGAGTGGCAAAATGAGCTCTAACGGCCGTTGCCATCAAAAGCCTAATATTCCTCTGGGCAGATGCAGTAGGCCGACGATTGCTGGCATATTCCTCGTTACAATAGCCTAAGTATATAACATGATTGACACGACCGTAATAATCATCATGAAACTGGCCTTGGAAGTGCCATAAGTGTAAGCCAACGTAATTCATTATTTTACATGAACCTGTTTAACTGCATTGATATGGCTTAATTGATCATAGTCCAGACTCGTTATAGCTGCAAATCCCATGCAGGTGCACCAGGAGAATTTAAACCAAAACAGTTTTTTTTTTTTGCAGGTCTTTGTTTCCCCACATTTATTGATTAATTAGTTTCCCATCATGAAAATATATCCCCATTCCCCAATCAGTTTCCTTCATCGATACCACAAAAAACACAGACAAATACAGCTTTTTACTCCAATCTGACACAATACTTTGGGATACTGGTGCTAAGTGACAACAAGCATAGAAAACAGCATTGGCATTAAACTTCTTAAGCATATGGGTTCCCCTACAGGAACTTAACCTCCACACATTAACAAGTCCAATACCTCAAATGAAAGATAAACACCTTGTTCATCTACCCAGTGTGTCAGATATTTTAAATGTTTTACGGCGAAAACACAGCATATATTTATGTTAGACCACCACCAAAACGAAGAGAAAACGTAGCCATTTTGTACAACAAAAGATAAAATGACAAAAGCATGGTTAAAAAACAAATCATTCACCAACCTCTTGAAAATCTTCATCAGATGACAATCATATGACATGTTACACAGTACATTTATGTTTTGTTCGATAATATGCATTTTATATCCATAAATCTCGGTTTACATTGACGCCATGTTCAGAAAATTCTCCAAAATGTCCGGAGGAATTATAGAAAGCTACGCCAGAAAACAGAAATACTCATCATAAAATTTGACTAAAGATACATGTTCTACATATAATTAAAAAGATACACTGGTTCTTAATGCAACCGCTGTGTCACATTTTTTTTTTTTACGTTACGGAAAAAGCCTAACATTGCAATAATCTGAGACGGCGCTCAGACGTAACAATATTTTTCCGCTATGTTGGAGTCAACAGAAATACAAAATTACAACATAAATATTCCCTTACCTTTTGAAGATCTTCCATCAGAATGTAGTGCAAGGAGTCCTAGTTCAACAATAAATCGTTTTGTTTCATAATGTTCAATTCTAGTGTCCAAGTAGCAGCATTTGCTACCACTTTCAGCTCAAATGCCCAAAAAATTACTTCTGGTCCAGGATAACTTTGCATCAAAACTTCCAAATTACATATTACAGGTCGACGAAACTGGTCAAACTAAGTGCAGAATCAATCTTCAGGATGTTATGATCATACAGCATTCCAACCGGCCATCCATGTTCATCTGGGGCTGATTGGAACAGACAAAGCACTCGAACGCATACGCGACTTCAAGCACTTGGAAATCTTTTGCGACACTTAGTACTTTCCTTCCCATTAGGTCAAAGTTCACAGCAAATGCTCCATTATACTTTCTACTGAATGAGGACATCTAGTGGAATACATAGGAAGTGTTTCCAGATCCATAACTTGTTGGGAAGGGAGGGGGCGATGACGTCAAAGTTGCCCCAACTTTCAGGATTTCAAAACTAGTTTGGAAGATTGCCTGCCCTGTGAGTTCTGTTATACTCACAGACATAATTCAAACGGTTTTAGAAACTTCAGAGTGTTTTCTATCCAATATTAATAATAATATGCATATATTAGCAATTTAGGACAGATTTTGATGCAGTTCACTATGGGCACGCAATTCATCCAAAGGGGAAATACTGCCCCTTTGGATCTCTAACAGGAAATAAACTCAGGCTACTATTATATCGTAAGTATTTCGGGGACAACCTGGTTGATTAACAATATTGGGATGTTAAAGTTGTTTTCATATAAATAAATGTGGGACACAAAAAAATGGCACCATTGCCCAAAATGCATTGCTCCAATAACTTACAAAATAATTGTTCATAAGTTCCCCCCACAATTTTTATATACTTTCCTATGAATTGAGTGGCACAAACTTATATTTTCACACGAATTAAGCCACAGTCTCAACGTCAACAGCGAAGAGACAACTTCGGGATGCTGGGCTTCTAGGCAGAGTTGCAATGAAAAAGCCAGATCTCAGATTGGCCAATAAAAATAAAAGATTAAGATGGGAAAGGGAACAATGACACTGGACAGAGGAACTCTGCCTTGAAGACCAGCATCCCGGCACACATAACCAGCAGGCTACCACAGCATTCTGCAGCGATACGCCATCCTATCAGGTTTGCGCTTAGTGGCACTGTCAACTGTTTTTCAACAGGACAATGACCTAACACACCTCCAGGCTGTGTAAGGGCTATTTGACCAAGAAGGAGAGTGATGGAGTGCTGAATCAGATGACCTGGCCTCCACAATCACCCAACCTCAACCCAACAGATGGTTTGGGATGAGTTGTGGACCGCAGAGTGACAGAAAAGCAGCCAACAAGTGTTCAGCATATGTGAGAACTTCTTCAAGACTCTTGGAAAAGCATTCCAGGTGAAGCTGGTTGAGAGAATGCCAACATTGTGCAGAGCTGTTATCAAGGCAAAGAGTGGCTACTTTGAATGATATATACAATTATGTAGTAACCCAAAAAATATATTTTATTTATATATATCTATCTATCTATCTATCTCTCACACACACACAATGCTACTGCTCGACAAAAAAAAAAAAATCTCCATTGACCAACAGCCTATCGATCAAACAATTAATCTGTCAACTAATCGGTGTCAGCCCTAAAACATACTGTACCATTCCATCTCATAACCTTCTGTAAAGACAACCTGGCTGAAGTATGATGCTACCGGTTCTTGAGTGACCCCAAATCTGAAGAATCCTGGTGAGATGCGGACATAGTATTAGTAGAACCGGATTGGAAGTTGAAAAGGGGGGGAGGCGGGGTCTCTCACCTGTGTTCTGTAGGCTGGGTGGGCTGTTGGCCGGAGGGGGGAAGCTGTAGGAGCGTGCCTGGAGAGAGGGTGCGTGCTCGTGGCTAATGCTCTTGGTCCGTTTACGACACTCCACCGCCAGACGACCTTGACACGCCTTGTGACAGTTAATTCCACAAGCTGTCCGAGGGAGGGAGACAAAGTGAGAACGAGATGGGGAGAGAGGAGGATGAGAAGGAACGAGGGAAGAATGCCCGGTTTAGACGGGAAGGGCAAGAGAGTTGGAGGGAACGAGTGCGAGGTAAAGGAGGGTTCGAGAGATCAGGGATGGGGAGGAGAGGGAGGCAAAGTTTGAGAAAGAGGGGTGCAAAAATAAACATTGGGGCAAAGGGAAGAGCGAGTGGTGAGAGGTAGGTGCTCATACACACAGTGCAGGTGCACGCACACTGACACACACACACACGGCCATGCAGACAGACCCTGACAACAGCTCTGACAATGAAGGACACTCTGGAAGTAGGCAGGAAAGAGGGAGTAGGGATGTCCAGGGTGGCAGAGAAAGAGATTCAGAGTAATTCACACACACTCTCCCATTCGTGCACTCACTCACTCATTGATTTCTAAACACCTCTCGCTCTCAGTAAAATGTCCACATCAGCGAAGGTTAGATTCGATAAATGTCTACAACACCCAGACTGATTCAGACTACACACACACACACACACACACACACACACACACACACACACACACACACACACTCAGCACTTCTGTTCTACACCATCTGCGACAAGCCAATTCATTTCAATTATGCGCCGCCATCGTCTCTCCCACTCAGCGACTGGGGCTAACAATGGTAATGGAAATGAATGGCTGGGACCTCTCATTGACTTTCACACATCTCATTAAGGCACTCGGCAGAGTAGAGCAGACACACTGAAGCTGCATCCCAAACTGCACCCTATTCCCTACGTAGAGCACCACTTTTGACTAGGGCCCATAGGTCTCGGGTCAAAAGTAGTGCACTACATAGGGAACAGGGTTCCATTTGGGATGCAGCTGAGAGACAGACACAGTCTACTGAGTACCGAGCGTTGTGCAGACAGAGTTCAGGTGTATGCTACTGTGGGTTGGCGCTAGCGGGAGTGTGACATGTGCATGTGTGTTTGTGCATGTGACTTGTATGTTTCTACAATGTGTCTACCCTTGAGACAGCTTCTACAAAACAGTGGCGCGACGGAGACCCTCAAACCACAAAGGTGTATTTTATGATCCTGTGTGCTCTGTTCAAGTGTTCTCAAAGGGAGCCCTGTAGGGGGCTCTTTGGAATTACCTGGATTTCTGCACAAATTGGTCATCAAATTTGATCTGATCTTTATCTAAGTGCCAACAATAGACAAACATAGTGTGCTTAAACTAATAACACAAATTACTGTATTTGTCTTGTCTATGTTGAATACATCATTTAAACATTCACAGTGTGGGTTGGAAAAAGTATGTGAACCCCAAGGCTAATGACTTCTCCAAACGCTAATTGGAGTCAGGAGTCCGCTAACCTGAGACGAGATTGAAGATGTTGGTTAGAGCTGCCTTGCCCTATAAAAAAACTCACAAAATTTAAGTTTGCTTTTCACAAAAAGCATTGCCTTGAACAAAAGAGATCTCAGAAGAACTAAGATCAAGAATTGTTGACTTGCATAAAGCTGAAAGGGTTACAAAAGTATCTCTGAAAGCCTTGATGTTTATCAGTCCGTGGTAAGACAAATTGTCTATAAATGGAGTAAGTTCAGCACTGTTGCTACTCTCCCCAGGAGTGGCCATCCTGCAAAGATTACTGCAACAGCACAGCGCAGAACGCTCAATGAGGTTAAGAAGACTCCTGGAGTGTCAGCTGAAGACTTACAGAAATCTCTGGAACATGCTAACATCTTGGTGTTAACAAGAATGGTGTTCATGGGAGGACACCACGGAACAAGCCACTGCTGTTCTGCACGTCTGAAGTTTGCAAAAGAGTACCTGGATGTTCCACAGCGCTACTGGCTAAATATTCTGTGGACAGATGACAGTTGCGTTGTTTGGAAGGAACAACACAACACTATGTGAGGAGAAAAAAAAAGGCACAGCACACCAACATCAAAACCTCATCCCAACTGTAAAGTATGGTGGAGGGAGCATCATGGTTTGGGGCTGCTTTGCTGCCTCAGGGCCTGGACAGCTTGCTATCTTCAACAGAAAAATGAACTCAAGTTTATCAAGACATTTTGCAGGAGAATGTTAGGCTGTCTGTCTGTCAATTGAAGCTCAATGGAAGTTGAGTGATGCAACAGGACAACGACCAAAAACACAGAAGTAAAATCAAAAGAATAGCTTCAACAGAAGAAAATACGCCTTCTGGAGTGGCCCAGTCAGAGTCCTGACCTCAACCCGATTGAGGTGCTGTGGCATGACCTCAAGAGAGCAGGTCACACCAGACATCCCAGGAATATTGCTGAACTGAAACAGTTTCGTAAAGAGGAATGGTCCAAAATTCCTCCTGACCGTTGTGCAGGTCTGATCCGCAACTACAGAAAACGTTTGTTTGAGGTTATTGCTGAGGAGGGTGAACCACTTATTAAATCCAAGGGTTCACTTTTTCCACCCTGCACTGTGAATGTTGACACGGTGTGTTCAATAAAGACATGAAAACGCATTATTGTTTGTGTGTTATTCGTTTAAGTGGACTGTGTTTGTCTATTGTTGTGACCCAGATGAAGATCAGATCAAATTGCAAAACCAATTGATGCAGAAATCCAGGTATTTCCAAAGGGTTCACATGTAATTGCCACTGTAATGTAGTCTGATGTATTTACCATGGCTTCCACACTGTTGACATGAAGCTCAAAGACCCCTTTGGTTCGAGTGACGAGTCTATCATTTTATTTCATTTCATAGCAATTTGAACTATTCAAGTTAGCTAAATGTATTGATTATCTTACCTTTACACTTGTATCCCTGTTTGTAGAAGCCCCATATCTAGGGAGAAAGAGAGAGAAGTTATTTGTGACTTCTCTTCGTGAAATTCTTGGCACATGGAGACAAAGGCCGGACGTCTAGTGACCGATTAGGGCAGAGTGACAGGGATCAGAGAGAGACGAGGATGACACATGCAGAGAAGAAACAGGTGGACGTGGGGAGAGGGAGCAAGGTAGAAAGAAAGAGGGAAGTAGAGAAAGTGTGAGGTAGAAATAGAACGAGGGACAGGAAGTGGCAGATCGAAAGAGAGTGAGCGTTAGAGGTAGAAAGAGCAAGAACGTGAGAGGGAGAACGATAGGGGGAGGTGCAGGAACAGAGGGAGGTGTGAAGGAGAGACAGAGGGAAGGAGGAGGTGGTGGGGCGGGGGGGGGATCAAGCAGACGCTAGGAGCCCACCGCGGGGGTACAATGACATGAAAGACCTGTCCAGGAGATCACAGCCACATCAGAGATCTGAGGACCGAGAAAATAACCTGACCCTACACACACACACACTCACACACACACACACGGACAGAGCGCCTCAATGCCACCAAAACACTTACCAGCCATAAGTTCAAAGAGAATTCCTTTTCTTTCAAAAGAACTACACCTTTCCTACACCAATAGAGGACTACAAAAACGCTCACCAGTCGCCAAGAACAAAAGACCGAGAGAGTCCCCATGGCAAAGTCTCATATCAACAAACATGGCCTAATAAAGAGTTAAACACCAATCTTACAGCTGGCCCCATGTATAGCTTATAGTCCCCAGAGCAGAACAAACACTCGCACCCTTCCTCCCTGGCTGTGTACCAAATGAAACCCAGTTCCTATGTAGTGCTTTACTTTTGACCAGGGCCCAGGTAAAATATAGGGAATGGGATACCATGATGGATGCACCCTCCATCTCCCAGCTGGAACGACACAGAGAGCACAGAGACCCATTCACAAGAGCTTTAGCTCTCGCTCCATTAAGTAAGGTGATAAGACGACAGCGGGGGGCTGTCAGACAACGTCGGGTTACGAAGTTATGCCTGAGTCACCCAGGGCAACTGAACCCCATAAATGGTGCTGGGCAGTTTGTTTTTTGCTCACCGCGTTCTGAAAAATTGGAAGCCTAGGTATTATGTTTGACCCGAAGCCAACAGGAAAGCAGGCAGAGAGGAAGTAGCTGGTGGCTCGAATGCTTTGCACATTTCTACCCCCCCCCCCACTCTCAGCTTGTGTGTGCAAGCTGAGAGTGTGTATGAGTCACGGTGTATGTTTTTCAATGTGTTGCACCTCATTTCCCTCGGTCTTTGTACCAGTCAGGAGTTTTTGGTGCAATTTCAGGAGCTGTCGCCCGGTTCAGTATCAAAGCCAACACTCTCGCCCTCATTACAGCCCCCTGACTCACTGGTGTTGTGTGAGACAACAGAGATCCTCTGAAGCCCTCTGACACCGCTCTCTCCTCTCACCACCACATGAAAAACAGCAATGTGGAGGGGGGGGAATACAGGTCTTGTCAAGGAGCCTGCTTTATTACCTCCAGTATCTCACTACCCCAGAACTGTATCTCCAAATAATTGCCATGGTTGAGACCAGACCCAATGACGATGCCGAATAATAACGCAGGCACTTAGTATCTGACCTCAGGTGCTACCATCTGTCACAGCTCCGAAAGACCAGGACTGAAACGGGAAGAAGGATCATTCTCCTAATAATGCTCCTTTGTCTTGGAGCCAGCTGCGGCAAAAAAAAATACAAAAAATTTAAAAAAAAAACTTTGGAACAGGAGGAGAGGGTATCGCTTGCTGAGTTTCAAGCTCTGATGGAAGGCAATTTTATTTACCTTTGCAATTGGTCTTTAATGTGTTGTATTTTTGCTCGGGGTGCACGTGCACGTGACTACTTCCTGCTGACCTCTTGCCAGGGTTTCTAACCTCAAGGGTCTTTTCCTTGTCAAATAAAAATGTGCCAATGTTGTAATTAGGTACTTGTCTAGAACTCCCACAATATTGCTGCATAGTCATGGTGGCCAGACGTGACCATGGCCAGACGTGACCATAGCCATCCACGCCATTCTGTCCTTCACCAATCCATACATTTAAAAAGGACTTTTAAAGACAGCAGGGAATAGTATGGGAATATGGACCTAATAGTCTATAGCAGTGAGTATTCAAAGCTCAAAGGGCCAGAGCCATTTTGACTAAGGGACTATATCAGCATTAAAAGCATCCCTTTGTCAATCAATTCATCAATCCATTTAACAGGCAGGGATCTGTGTTGTACATAGGAGTGAGGATGGATTTATAGATGGTCAAACTGACAGTGCACTCACAAAGCCAGTGCAGTGTTCACAAAAGGTGGGCTTGACGTAGGTGGTCTCTGTGAAGGTGTGGATGAAGCCCATCTTACAGTTGAGCAGAGAGCTGGCCTTCATGAAATAGTCAATCATCTCCTCTCTGCTGATCTTCCCATCTCTGGTGAGTGAGAGTGAGAGAATGAGAGAGTGAGACAGACAGACAGACAGACAGACAGACATACAGAGAGACACAGAGAGACAGACACAAAGTGGCAGAGAGAGAGAAAGAGACCGAGACAGACACAGCGACACACAGAGAGAGACAAAGTGAGACACACAAAGAGACAGACACAGAGAGAAAGAGACAGAGACACAGAGAGAGAGAGAGAAAGAAAATGAACATGTCTCCTTCCCTAATCTGTGTGACACTATTACGCATAGTATGGTTAGAATATCAGTTATACGGGACTGTTGCTACGCAGCCTATGGTAACAGTTGCCAAGATGATTTTGTCTCTCACTGGTTCTTGTCCAGTTCTCCAAACTTGCTGAGGTAGGGGAAGTTGTCCCTGATGATCTCAAACTCCTCCCTGGAGATGTGACCATCCCCGTCCGTGTCAAAGTTCTTGAAGACAGACTGTAACCGTGGAAACACACATCACTTCACAACATATCTGACATTCAAAACAAAGAGTACTATGGTTGTCATTCCTGTGACTTGTTGTTATTAAGAGGGTAGTGGAGAGGATAACTACTATGTACCAAGCCAATAACATTCCTTCAACATTCCTTCAACAACTTGTAATTTGTTGGTTCAACTAAACAGAGAGCCTTAGCTAGCGTAACGTACGTCCACCATCTTCTCTATGTGTTTGTTGATGACCGCAGGGTCTGCTTTGGGCTTCACAGATGCTGCCCACTCGTCAATCATAGAGGGCTTGGGGGCGGGAGCAGGGGCAGGGGCAGGGCCAGAGTTCTGCCAGACCAATGAGAAGACAATAGCATCAATTCTCCAGAGACTTCCTAGAATCAATAAAAGGGAAAGTTGAACATGAGAGAGCAAGGGTGTTCAAATGTCATGAGAAAATTAACACATTGGTTTCCTATAAGCTATTAGAATACATCGACTTCCATATTTAAAATAGTAAAAACACATGAACTATCTACAAGATATAATACATTTTTTATTGGCCATAAGGACACATTTGTTTCCTATTGGCCCCTGGCCCATAGTGCTCACTGCTGGTTTAGCACTGCGTGGCTCTCTCTGTAGAGACAGCTGGTAGATCTCCTCCTCGGTGTGGTACTGGTCCAGAGACACCTGCAACATGGTAACTGTATTAATATAGCATGTGGATACCATGACAACAGAGGAAAAAATGTAATTAAATAAAAAGATCTTGTTGTTTTAAGAGGTATACTATTACTTTGCAGTAGCCAAACTTTAAAACTACCCATTTACCTCAGAGCTACTTCCTTTTCAGTTGAAATGCGTAGAACGAGGTGGAATAACCAACAGTGTACTAACCCCATAGGATGTGGGGTTAGTAATTACATAGCGATTCTCTCATATCAAGGACCATGGAATCACCTTCCTTGGACAGGTCATCAATGAATAATAAAGTAGGTGAAAAATATTGGACTGGCAGACTTGAAGACATTTAATTTACATTTAAGTCATTTAGCAGACGCTCTTATCCAGAGCGACTTACAAATTGGTGCATTCACCTTATGACATACAGTGGAACAGCCACTTTACAATAGTGCATCTAAATCTTTTAAGGGGGGTGAGAAGGATTACTTTATCCTATCCTAGGTATTCCTTAAAGAGGTGGGGTTTCAGGTGTCTCCGGAAGGTGGTGATTGACTCCGCTGTCCTGGCGTCGTGAGGGAGTGTGTTCCACCATTGGGGAGCCAGAGCAGCGAACAGTTTTGACTGGGCTGAGCGGGAACTGTACTTCCTCAGTGGTAGGGAGGCGAGCAGGCCAGAGGTGGATGAACGCAGTGCCCTTGTTTGGGTGTAGGGCCTGATCAGAGCCTGGAGGTACTGAGGTGCCGTTCCCCTCACAGCTCCGTAGGCAAGCACCATGGTCTTGTAGCGGATGCGAGCTTCAACTGGAAGCCAGTGGAGAGAGCGGAGGAGCGGGGTGACGTGAGAGAACTTGGGAAGGTTGAACACCAGACGGGCTGCGGCGTTCTGGATGAGTTGTAGGGGTTTAATGGCACAGGCAGGGAGCCCAGCCAACAGCGAGTTGCAGTAATCCAGACGGGAGATGACAAGTGCCTGGATTAGGACCTGCGCCGCTTCCTGTGTGAGGCAGGGTCGTACTCTGCGGATGTTGTAGAGCATGAACCTACAGGAACGGGCCACCTCCTTGATGTTAGTTGAGAACGACAGGGTGTTGTCCAGGATCACGCCAAGGTTCTTAGCGCTCTGGGAGGAGGACACAATGGAGTTGTCAACCGTGATGGCGAGATCATGGAACGGGCAGTTCTTCCCGGGAGGAAGAGCAGCTCCGTCTTGCCGAGGTTCAGCTTGAGGTGGTGATCCGTCATCCACACTGATATGTCTGCCAGACATGCAGAGATGCGATTCGCCACCTGGTCATCAGAAGGGGAAAGGAGAAGATTAATTGTGTGTCGTCTGCATAGCAATGATAGGAGAGACCATGTGAGGTTATGACAGAGCCAAGTGACTTGGTGTATAGCGAGAATAGGAGAGGGCCTAGAACAGAGCCCTGGGGGACACCAGTGGTGAGAGCGCGTGGTGAGGAGACAGATTCTCGCCACGCCACCTGGTAGGAGCGACCTGTCAGGTAGGACGCAATCCAAGCGTGGGCCGCGCCGGAGATGCCCAACTTGGAGAGGGTGGAGAGGAGGATCTGATGGTTCACAGTATCGAAGGCAGCCGATAGGTCTAGAAGGATGAGAGCAGAGGAGAGAGAGTTAGCTTTAGCAGTGCGGAGCGCCTCCATGATACAGAGAAGAGCAGTCTCAGTTGAATGACTAGTCTTGAAACCTGACTGATTTGGATCAAGAAGGTCATTCTGAGAGAGATAGCGGGAGAGCTGGCCAAGGACGGCACGTTCAAGAGTTTTGGAGAGAAAAGAAAGAAGGGATACTGGTCTGTAGTTGTTGACATCGGAGGGATCGAGTGTAGGTTTTTTCAGAAGGGGTGCAACTCTCGCTCTCTTGAAGACGGAAGGGACGTAGCCAGCGGTCAGGGATGAGTTGATGAGCGAGGTGAGGTAAGGGAGAAGGTCTCCGGAAATGGTCTGGAGAAGAGAGGAGGGGATAGGGTCGAGCGGGCAGGTTGTTGGGCGGCCGGCCGTCACAAGACGCGAGATTTCATCTGGAGAGAGAGAGGAGACTACTCCAAGGTGAACCGTATTGCCATGTTTCAAGCGCATTGGCTTAACTCGATCTTCTAACATCTATCCAAACTAATCTGAAGTTGAATAAACTGTATGAAAGTCCGTGAATAAGATGATTGTCAAGCTTGTCAAGTTATTTCCTGTTTCTCAGAGCGAGCGAGAGAAAGAAGAGGGGAAGAGGTCGAGAGCGAGAGAGATTAGGTGCAAACCAGAAAAAGAGAATAGCTTTTCACTCCGCAAACCAGAACGAGAGCAGTACACCATCGGGTCATAGCTAAAAACAGACACATGACCAGTTCATAATTCGGAACAGGATCCTGTACATCTCCGTTTTGGACTATTTAATTCCGGAACCTATTTTGCCAGATCCGGTACCTCTCATGGCATGAACAATAATTTTCCAATTTTGTTCAAATTCAAATAAAAGCGATTATAATAATATGAATAATAATAATAATATGAATATTCGGGTTGGACCGGCCTGGGCTTACGGTTTGAGCAACATTACAACCTGTTTGAGACAAACACGTGGCTGTGTGAGAAGCTCACCTCCATCTCTCGCAGAATTAGAATGAGATTCCCTTTCTACACTATTCTCTCCCTCTCTCTGCTCTGATAGACATGAGTCTGCAACTCTCATCTCTCCAGCGTTGCACTTCATAATGTATTTCCTTATAGAATCATAGATGTAGAAAGGGTTCTGGAGGAGCTGCAGCACCCGGGATAAATCGAAAATCAAATTTGTCGAAGTTATAAAATAACTGCCGTCTGTCAGAAATAAAAGAAATAACTCTGAATAGCCTACTACACCATCAGACTGCCTATAATTTAGCTGTGGATTGGGTGTAGCCCAATAACAAGGCATCGCCGACAGTCAGGAAGGCGAGGCAAATCTTTCAATGAACAGAATGCAGACAAAGCAGGCCTTTCTCAATATTTAAAATACAAAATCGCAAGGAAAAACACAGGTTGGAAAGCAAACGGCTCCTGCTGAAAAGAGAAAACTAGTCTGTCTGCTGTAGGCTAACAAAATATTTGATCAACTTCCAAATATTTCCCTATCACTATGAGTCAGTGCTTGATTTGTAAATCGGGAGTTGCCAGACCAAAAAAGTGAGCAAGAGAGGGGGGTGGGGAGCTCCGAGGTACCAGAACACATTTTGCAAAGTGATTTTACAAAGTAATGATGAAGTAATTGTTAAACAAAAAAAAGTAAAAACGAGAGAAATATAGGCTTTTGGCACAAACACATCAGCCATCACCTGTGAGTAAGCTGAGCATCATTGGGCGAGTCAGTGAAACTGGAAAGCAGACTCATTTCCTCCTCACATTGTAGCCTACAATGTGTGTCTCCACACAACTAGGCCTCGGCTATTGATGGATTTAAGGTCATTAATATTGATCTCAGATTCTCAGTTTCAATGTTTTTTCTTTTGTTATATATAACAAAATAAAAAAACATTGAACCTGAGAATCTGAGATCAATATTAATGACCTTAAATCCATCAATAGCCGTGGGGCAAATACAGTGGGGCAAATAAGTATTTAGTCAGCCACCAATTGTGCAAGTTCTCCCACTTAAAAAGATGAGGCCTATCATTTTCATCATAGGTACACTTCAACTATGACAGACAAAATGAGAAGAAAGAAAATCCAGAAAATCACATTGTAGGATTTGTAATGAATTTATTTGCAAATTATGGTGGAAAACAAGTATTTGGTCACCTACAAACAAGCAAGAATTCTGGCTCTCACAGACCTGCAACTTCGTCTTTAAGAGGCTCCTCTGTCCTCCACTCATTACCTGTATTAATGGCACCTGTTTGAACTTGTTATCAGTATAAAAGACACCTGTCCACAACCTCAAACAGTCACACTCCAAACTCCACTATGGCCAAGACCAAAGAGCTGTCAAAGGACACCAGAAACGAAATTGTAGACCTGCACCAGGCTGGGAAGACTGAATCTGCAATAGGTAAGAAGCTTGGTTTGAAGAAATGAACTGTGGGAGCAATTATTAGGAAATGAAAGACATACAAAACCACTGATAATCTCCCTCGATCTGGGGCTCCACGCAAGATCTCACCACGTGGGGTCAAAATGATCACAAGAACGGTGAGCAAAAATCCCAGAACCACACAGGGGGACCTAGTGAATGACCTGCAGAGAGCTGGGACCAAAGTAACAAAGCCTACCATCAGTAACACACTACGCCGCCAGGGACTCAAATCCTGCAGTGCCAGACGTGTCCCCCTGCTTAAGCCAGTACATGTCCAGGCCCGTCTGAAGTTTGCTCGAGAGCATTTGGATGATCCAGAAGAAGATTGGGAGAATGTCATATGGTCAGATGAAACCAAAATATAACTTTTTGGTAAAAACTCAACTCGTCGTGTTTGGAGGACAAAGAATGCTGAGTTGCATCCAAAGAACACCATACCTACTGTGAAGCATGGGGGTGGAAACATCATGCTTTGAGGCTGTTTTTCTGCAAAGGGACCAGGACGACTGATCCGTGTAAAGGAAAGAATGAATGGGGCCATGTATCGTGAGATTTTGAGTGAAAACCTCCTTCCATAAGCAAGGGCATTGACGATGAAACGTGGCTGGGTCTTTCAGCATGACATTGATCCCAAACACATCGCCCGGGGAACGAAGGAGTGGCTTCGTAAGAAGCATTTCAAGGTCCTGGAGTGGCCTAGCCAGTTCCAGATCTCAACCCCATAGAAAATCTTTGGAGGGAGTTGAAAGTCTGTGTTGCCCAGTAACAGCACCAAAACATCACTGCTCTAGAGGAGATCTGCATGGAGGAATGGGCCAAAATACCAGCAACAGTGTGTGGAAACCTTGTGAAGACTTACAGAAAACATTTGACCTCTGTTATATACCCTTTGTTGGCAATGACAAAGTATTGAGAAACTTTTGTTATTGACCAAATACTTATTTTCCACCATAATTTGCAAATAAATTCATAAAAAAATCCTACAATGTGATTTTCTGGATTTTTTTTCTCACCTATGATGAAAATTACAGGCCTCTCATCTTTAAGTGGGAGAATTTGCACAATTGGTGGCTGACTAAATACTTTTTTGCCCCACTGTGTGTGTGTGTGTGTGTGTGTGTGTGTGTGTGTGTGTGTGTGTGTGTGTGTGTGTATATATAAATTCCTTTTCTCCCCAATTTTGTGGTATCCAATTGGTAGTTACAGTCATGTCTCATCGCTGCAACTCCCGTACGGACTCGTGAGAGGTGAAGGTTGAGAGTCATGCGTCCTCCGAAACACGACCCAACCAAGCCGCACTGCTTCTTGACACAATGCCCGCTTAACCCGGAGGCCAGCCGCACCAATGTGTCGGAGGAAACACCGTACACCTGGCGACCGTGTCAGCGTGTATGCGCCCGGGCCCGCCACAGGAGTTGCTAGAGTGCGATGGGACAAGGACATCGCTGCCGGTCTTACCCTCCCCTGACCTGGACGATGCTGGGCCAATTGTGCGCCGCCCCATGGGTCTCCTGGCCGCGGCCAGCTGTGCCAGAGCCTGGACTCGAACCAAGATCTCTAGTGGCAAAGCTAGCAACTGCAATGCAGTGTCTTAGACCACTGAGCCACTCGGGAGGCAGTCAGTGTCATCGAGGCCTGTCATTCCGATAATTTGTACGGTGTTAAAAAAGTGTCATGTAAAATGATGCAGAATTGTATGAAATATGTTTAGAAAAAGGCCACATTTTTCCAGCACCCGAGGCTACTACAAATGTTCCCAACGTGTGCAACGTCTGTAAGCGCCTCTACTCTGCTGCTCTATGCCACTACGCAAATGCGATGATATACATGCAATGCTTTATTATAAAAAGGGATTTTTTTTCTCCCTCATTCGTTCTGGTACCTCGGAGCTCCCCACAACCCTCTCCCGCTCACTTTTTGTTCCGGCACCTCCCGATTTACAAATTAAGCACTGCGCATGACTCATAATGATAGGGTATTCAATGGAAAGGAAATTATATGGCAATTTCACATTCTAACAGTGTATGCCTTTTCAAAGATGCTTCATCATTTCACGGTAGAGGGGAACAGTCCTGGCTATCAATAAGACTAGCAGAAATCTGATTACTTTTGGAGGTAGTCAGTCATTCTTGATTCACCCTGGAACCTATTAGAATTTGCATTAGGTCATTGGGAATATTAAGTAATCAAGCTCCCTCTCCATCCTTGGACTCCCACTATTCTTTCAATGACAACAACATAAAAATCCTTCACACTTTCAACTTATTCCTTAAATTTTAGTGACAATCGGCCTCTCCACGTGGGTGCGTGCTCAGCCCCCTCCTGTACTCCCTGTTCACCCATGACTGCCTGGCCAAGCACGCCTCAAACTCAATCATCAAGTTCGCAGAAAACACAACAGTAGTAGGCTTGATTGCCAACAATGACGAGACGGCCTACAGGGAGGAGGGTGAGGGCTCTGGGAGTGTGGTGCCTGGAAAACAACCTCTCACTCAACGTCAACAGAACAAAAGGAGATGATTGTGGACTTCAGGAAACAACAGAGGGAGCACCCCCCTATCCATATCGACGAGACCGCAGTGGAGGAGGTGGAAAGCTTAGAGTTCCTTGGCGAACACATCACTGACAAACTGAAATGGACCACCTACACAGACAGTGTGGTGAAGAAGATGCAACAGAGCCTCTTCAACCTACGGAGGCTAAAGAAATTTGGCTTGACACCTAAAACCCTCACAAATTTTTACAGATGCACAATTGAAAGCATCCTGTCGGGCTGTATCACTGCCTGGTACGGTAACTGCACCGCCCGCAACCGCAAGGCTCTTCAGAGGGTGGTGCGGTCTGCCCAACGCATTACCGGGAGCAAACTACCCGCCTTCCAGGACACCTACAGCACCCGATGTCACAAGGCAAAATAATTTATCAAGGACTTCAACCATGTGTTCACCCCACTATCATCCAGAAGGCGAGGTCAGTACAGGTGCATCAAAGCTGGGACCGAGACACTGAAAAACAGGCCAGCAGCTTGTTAAACAGCTTGTTAAACTCTAGCACATTAGAGGCTGCTTCCATATAAGCATGGACTAGGAATCACTGGCCACTTTAAGGAATGGAACACTAGTAATTTTAATCATGTTTACATACAGTGCCTTGCGAAAGTATTCGGCCTCCTTGAACTTTGCGACCTTTTGCCACATTTCAGGCTTCAAACAAAGATATAAAACTGTGAAGAATCAACAACAAGTGGGACACAATCATGAAGTGGAACGACATTTATTGAATATTTCAAACTTTTTTAACAAATCAAAAACTCAAAAATTGGGCGTGCAAAATTATTCAGCCCCCTTAAGTTAATACTTTGTAGCGCCACCTTTTGCTGCAATTACAGCTGTAAGTCGCTTGGGGTATGTCTCTATCAGTTTTGCACATCGAGAGACTGAAATTTTTTCCCATTCCTCCTTGCAAAACAGCTCGAGCTCAGTGAGGTTGGATGGAGAGCATTTGTGAACAGCAGTTTTCAGTTCTTTCCACAGATTCTCGATTGGATTCAGGTCTGGACTTTGACTTGGCCATTCTAACACCTGGATATGTTTATTTTTGAACCATTCCATTATAGATTTTGCTTTATGTTTTGGATCATTGTCTTGTTGGAAGACAAATCTCCATCCCAGTCTCAGGTCTTTTGCAGACTCCATCAGGTTCTCTTCCAGAATGGTCCTGTATTTGGCTCCATCCATCTTCCCATCAATTTGAACCATCTTCCCTGTCCCTGCTGAAGAAAAGCAGGCCCAAACCATGATGCTGCCACCACCATGTTTAACAGTGGGGATGGTATGTTCAGGGTGATGTGCTGTGTTGCTTTTACGCCAAACATAACGTTTTGCATTGTTGCCAAAAAGTTCAATTTTAGTTTCATCTGACCAGAGCACCTTCTTCCACATGTTTGGTGTGTCTCCCAGGTGGCTTGTGGCAAACTTTAAACAACACTTTTTATGGATATCTTTAATGGCTTTCTTCTTGCCACTCTTCCATAAAGGCCAGATTTGTGCAATATACGACTGATTATTGTCCTATGGACAGAGTGTCCCACCTCAGCTGTAGATCTCTGCAGTTCATCCAGAGTGATCATGGGCCTCTTGGCTGCATCTCTGATCACACAGTGCTCCTTGGGATGTTTAAAGCTTGGGAAATCTTTTTGTATCCAAATCCGGCTTTAAACTTCTTCACAACAGTATCTCGGACCTGCCTGGTGTGTTCCTTGTTCTTCATGATGCTCTCTGCGCTTTTAACGGACCTCAGACTATCACAGTGCAGGTGCATTTATACGGAGACTTGATTACACACAGGTGGATTGTATTTATCATCATTAGTCATTTAGGTCAACATTGGATCATTCAGAGATCCTCACTGAACTTCTGGAGAGAGTTTGCTGCACTGAAAGTAAAGGGGCTGAATAATTTTGCACGCCCAATTTTTGAGTTTTTGATTTGTTAAAAAAGTTTGAAATATCCAATAAATGTCGTTCCACTTCATGATTGTGTCCCACTTGTTGTTGATTCTTCACAAAAAAATACAGTTTTATATCTTTATGTTTGAAGCCTGAAATGTGGCAAAAGGTCGCAAAGTTCAAGGGGGCCGAATACTTTCGCAAGGCACTGTATGTGTTGGGGACAATAAAAGGCCACTAAAATGTGTAGTTTTGCCACACAACACAATGCCACATATGTCTCAAATTGTGAGGGAGCGTGCAATTGGCATGCTGACTTCAGGAATGTCCACCAGAGTTCTTGAATGTTTATTTCTCTACCATAAGCATAACATCCTTTTAGCAAATTTGGCAGTATGTCCAACCGGCCTCACAACCGCAGACCCCGTGTAACCACGTCAGTCCAGGACCTCCACATCCGGCTTCACCTGCGGGATCGTCTGAGACCCGTCACCCGGGCAGCTGATGAAACTGTGGGTTTACACAACCGAATAATTTTTGCTCAAACTGTCAGAAACCGTCTCTGGGAAGCTCATTTATCGATGGCAATTTGAATGCACAGAGATACCGTGACAAGATCCTGAGGGCCATTATACCATTCATCCGCCGCCATCACCTCATGTACACAGTTCATGGAAGCTGAAAATGTCCCAGATTTTCCATGGCCTGCATACTCAGACATGTCACCCATTGAGCATGTTTGGGATGCTCTGGAGCAACGTGTACAACAGCGTGTTCCAGTTCCCGCCAAAATCCAGCAAAAATCGCACAGCCATTGAAGACTAGTGGGACAACATTCCACAGGCCACAATCAATATCTTGATCAACTCTTTGCGAAGGAGATTTTTTTTATTGCTGCATGAGGCAAATGGTGGTCACACCAGACACTGAATGGTTTTCATATCCACGCCCCTACTTTTTTTTTAAAGGCATCTGTGACCAACATATCTGTATTCCCAGTCATGTGAGATCTTAATTCCTGCATTTCAATAGACTGATTCCCTTATATGAAGTGTAACTCTGTAAAATCTTTGAAATTGTTGCATGTTGTCATATTAATCATGTAACCAAAATAAAGTGTGAAATCAAAATATATTTTTTCTTCAAAGTAGCCACCCTTTGCCTTGATGACAGCTTTGCACACTCTTGGCATTCTCAACCAACTTCATGAGGTAGTCACCTGGAATGCATTTCAATTAACAGGTGTGCCTTGTTAAAAGTAAGTGTGGAATTTCTTTCCTTCTTAACGCATTTGAGACAATCAGTTGTGTTGGGACAAGGTAGGGGTGGTATACATAAGATAACGCTATTTGGTAAAATACCAAGTCCATATAAATGGCAAGAACAGCTTAAAGAAGCAAATAGAAATGACAGTCCATCCTTACTTTTAGACAGGAAGGTAGACAGGAAACCATCAAGCACTATGATGATATAATTAATATAATGTTAATGTTATAATGTTAATATAATGTTAACATACACTACATTACCCATCTCATATGTATATGTATATACTGTACTCTATATCATCTTCTGCATCTTTATGTAATACATGTATCACTAGCCACTTTAAACTATGCCACTTTGTTTACATACCCTACATTACTCATCTCGTATGTATATACTGTACTCGATACCATCTACTGCATCTTGCCTATGCCGTTCTGTACCATCACTCATTCATATATGTTTATGTACATATTCTTTATCCCTTTACACTTGTGTGTGTGTATAAGGTAGTAGTTGTGGAATTTGTAGGTTAGATTACTCATTGGTTATTACTGCATTGTCGGAACTAGAAGCACAAGCATTTTGCTACACTCGCATTAGCATCTGCTAACCATGTGTATGTGACAAATAAAATTTGATTTGATTTGAAACTGGCTCTCATGAGGACCGCCACAGGAAAGGAAGACCCAGAGTTACCTCTGCTGCTGAGGATAAGTTCATTTGAGTTGCCAGCCTCAGAAATTACAGCCCAAATAATTGCTTCAGAGAGTTCAAGTAACAGACATATCAACTGTTCAGAGGAGACCGTGTGAGTCAGGCCTTCATGGTCAAATTGCTGCAAAGAAACCACTACTAAAGGACACCAATAATAAGAAGAGACATGCTTGGGCCAAGAAACACGAGCAATGGTCATTAGACCGGATGGAAATCTGTCCTTTGGTCTGACTCCAAATGTGAGATTTTTGGTTCCAACCGCTGTGTTGTTGTGAGACGCCGAGTACAAGAACGGACGATCTCTGCATGTGTAGTTCCCACTCTGAAGCATGGAGGAGGAGGTGTGATGGTGTGGGGGTGCTTTGCTGGTGACGCGGTCAGTGATTTATTTAGAATTCAAGGCACACTTAACCAGCATGGCTACAACAGAATTATGCAGCGATACGCCATCCCATCTGGTTTGCGCTTAGTGGGACTATCATTTGTTTTTCAACAGAACAATGACCCAACACACCTCCAGTGTGTAAGGGCTATTTGACCAAGAAGGAGAGAGATGGAGCGCTGCATCAGATGACCTGGGCTCTACAATCACCTGACCTCAGCCCAATTGAGATGTTTGGGATGAGTCAGACTGCAGAGTGAAGGAAACGCAGCCAACAAGACTGTTGAAAAAGCATTACAGCATTCCAAGCTGGTTGAGAGAATGCCAAGAGTGTGCAACGCTGTCATCAAGGCAAAGGGGGGCTACTTTGAAGAACCTAATATACAAAAATATATTTTGATTTATTTAACACTTTTTTTGTTTTACTACATGATTCCATATGTGTTCTTTCATAGTTTTGATGTATTCAGTATTATTCTACAATGTAGAAAATAGTAAAAAATTTAAAATAAAGAAAAACCCTTGAAGGAGTAGGTGTGTCCAAACTTTTGACTGGTACTGTATGTTTCACTAACTGTGAGTAGATTGAGCAGGTCAGTGTTGGAATCAATGGTGGGCGGTGTGGTCTGGATCAACGCCAGCTCCTGGAGGATGGCATACAGCTGTTGACACTTAGCCAGGTTGACCCTGCTCTTGCCCGGGTCGGCCCAGTCGGACAGCGCCACATGCACGGCAATCAGGTCCTTGAGGTGCACGCCCAGGATGGGGAAGCGGAAGCCTGTGCACTCGGAGAAGCGGCGGCGGTACTGGCTGTAGTTCCCACAAGACGTCACTAACTCGATCAGGCTGTTGAACACCTGGAGGGGACCGGGGGGGATGATTGAAGGAGGAGAGGAAGGGTTGGTTAAGAAGGGGAGGGAAACGTGTGTGGATTAACATTGTGTGGCAGTCGAAATAACTCTTCCAATCCCTTCCATGTAACTGACAAATAGCCCTGATCTCTTATCTAAACTAATCCTTTCTGTTTTAGGATGTGAGCTAATGTCAGTAATTGTGGTGGTGACACCAGGCTATTCGAAGAGTGACAACATAGCGTGTACATAAGGTATGAGATGAGCATAGTCATTTCACCTTGTTGGTCTCGTTGCTGATGTGTGACTGGGTGTCTTTGAGGCGAGATATAGAGCTGTTACTGAGCCCCCCCACCACCGCCATCAGAGTGTTGAAGTTCTGAAGCTGGAGCAGTTTCTATCGGAGAGAGAAGAAGAAGATGCAGAGGGGGATAAGGAGAAAATACAATCCTGGTCTTTGCTGTTGAAGCACCCCTCCTACTTTCCTTTGTTTGCTAAGCTCAGAAACCTACCTGAACTCCAAGTGATTAGCTAACCTAGGGCTGAGACAGATAAGAGCTATAAGAGAGAGAGAGAGAGAGAGAGAGAGAGAGAGAGAGAGAGAGAGAGAGAGAGAGAGAGAGAATTCACAGAGAGGGACATGAGGCACTGGGTGAGAGAAACATTGAGAGCGAGTGAGGGGTGAGAGAAATGGAGGTAGAAGAGAAGCCAACGTGTGGGTGTAAGAGCCGGTGCCAACAAGGATTCAAGAGAGACAGAGGAGAAGAGGGAGACGGAACGATTGACAAGGAGCCAGAGGGAGAGGAGCAAGCAAGTTATAAAACAGTGATTTAGAGAGAGGCTATTTTCTCTTTGAGGGAAACGGAGGATTGGATGAAATTGGAGGCACACAAAGGCAGACGATAACTAAAATCCAGGGAAGGTCACACATACACACGCACATATACACACACAAGCTAACCCACACACACACACACAAACCTCAAGCAATAAGCTGCACTGTTTGCGCTAAACTAGAATATTGCAGGGTCTCGTCTAATAATAGCATTCAAACATTAGGCAGCACAGCACACATTCTAATCATCGTGTCACAGTTGCAGACATACTTCTGTTTAAGGACGACTGCCAGCATCATTTGGTTAAGCTCAAATACCTTCCCGGTCACTCCGATCAATGGGCAAAGCGTTATGACAGAGTGGCATGATGGAGGCTCTACTAAACTGCTGTATAAAGCCCACTGACTAACAGTGACAGGTATCGATAACACAGGGAATCCTGTCGATATGCCCGAAGCGTTCCACTGTGTGGGATGAGTAATGTACTATATTACTGCTGTGTGTGTGTGAAGGCATTGTAAATAACTACATAATGACTGACGTATACAATATCTGATGTGTGATGGGAAATGCGGTTAAGCATCATGATGACAAATCAAAGGGGGCGTGCGGGTAAAAAAAGACAAGGGATTTGTGCAGAGACGTTAGGGGGAGAGACAGCAGAGAAAAGAAGGGTGAGATAGACTGCAGAGAAAAAGGGCCTACTTCAGGTGAAACACTGAGCGAATCAGAAGGTGAATGGGAAAGAGCAAATTATATTTGGAAGGGATGAGCAGAGAGGGAGTGAGAGAGGGAGGGGTGAAAGAGGAAAGAGAGAGCGGGAAGGAGAGCGGGGGGTGACCCCTCCCTGGGATGTATTGGAGCAGGATCACAGCTTTGGAAAATACACCCACTCAACTTTTAGGCGGGTATATATATATATATATATTTGGCTGTCATTTTCTCCTGTCACCATCCAGAAATAATTGAGAGAGAGAGAGAAATCCTTCATTCTACACATTTGGGGAAGCGTGTTATTTAGAAAACAGGGTGCTAAAACCAGCTAGCTAACACCCAGCTGGGCTATTTGAACTCGGGCATATTTGGCAGAGGAGGGTTAAAAGGGTGGGGAGAGAGGGGGTTGGGAGCCTGCCAGGTTGTCAGTGAATAAATCATGAAGAGTTTGTTTTGGAAAGGAGAGAGTGGCATTGGGGAATGGGGAGACACACTCCAAACAGTCTTCTTTAACAAATCCAAATATAGCCTCTCTTCTGTTATCAGGGACACCCACTGGTAGTAGTAGTACTGGGAGAATAGCACTACTGATAAACACACTTGTATAATTTCTGTAAGGAATAACGGGCAGTAAGTGTCTACGAACACAGTTCATAATACCTGAAGGTGTAACCGTGTTTTTTCTTTTCTTCTTCTTAAGGTTAGTTTGGCATGTATCCAATATCTGTCCATACCTGCATCTCCATCCCTTTCCTCTCCGTGACAAAACTCCCCCGTCTCATCTCAACCGCTAACACAAGGCTTTACAACAATCCAAACCCCTTTCACCTAACCAACTGGGATTATTTGCCTAAAGTTAACCAGTGACATTTACTGTCTAATATTAACCGGTGACATTTGTTTATGACCTCGAGGTAGAGCCTACTGGCCTGGTCCCAGATCTGCGTGTGCTCTTGCCAACTCCACTGCTGTTATCGTCAAGCCAAACATGACAACGAGTGACGAGGGATTGACATGATAGGCCAAACAGACTGGCACGCGGGTTAAGAGCATCCCTCTGGAACAAATGAAATAACTGGGACAATTCCAACACCAATCTGCCCCAGCCGACGTACCTGAGCCACCCTGATGAAGTGGGAGATGACAGCAGCCCTCTGGGGGGCGGTGGGCTTGCTGAGCACCATCAGCTGGATCCACTGAGACACACTGTTGAACAGGGTGATGAAGCGCTCCAGGATGGGGTTGTCCACCGTGCAGCCATGCATCACAAAGCTGTGGTAGTCCTGGAACTGGAGGGGGAGGGGCCAGAGAAATGTCATGGATTAAGTGGGCATACAAAAGCAGTTACGCCCACATTTAAGTCAACATCCAGCACCAGTCAAAAGTTTAGACACACCTTCTCATTCTAGTTTTTTTTTTTAATGTTCTACATTGTAGAATAATAAGGGTATGTGAAGGTGTGTAGAAACATTTGACTGGTACTGTAAGTCCCACGTTGATTGAGCAATGCAAAGGCAGTTTGGACAGCAGACCTGGTTAATTAAGCCTGCCTTGAGTGACAGGTGGACGAGGTATTCCATTAGTTGTGCTGTAACAGGGAAGGTCAATCAAGCGCAAGTTTAACGATTTGAAAGTAAACCATTACTATGAACCCAGATCTGTTGGACAGGCAGCTCTGCTTCCCCATAGCCCCACCTACCAGTATCTTGCAGAATGACTTGTACTCCAGGTAGGTGAGGTGTGTGGCCAGCTCACAGGAGTCCAGGTGGTCAAACAGCAGAGACATCTTCCTCTTCTTGGACATAGAGGGTTGCCGCTGGGTCACCTGACGCTTCCATTTGTACGACGGTCTAAGAGGGACAAAAAGGACACAATATCATGTCTGGGCCCCAAGTACATACACTGAGTATACAAACCATTATGAACACCTGCTCTTTCCATGACAGGCTGACCAGGTGAATCCAGGTGAAAGCTATGGTCCCTTATTGGTGTCACTTGTTAAATCCACTTAGAGACAAGGATTGTGTGTGTGTGCCATTCAGAGGGTGAATGGGCAAGACAAAACATTAAAGTGCCTTTGAAAGGGGGCGTGGTAGTAGGTGCCAGGCGCACCGGTAGGAGTGTGTCTAGAACTACAAAGTTTCACACAACAGTTTCCCGTGTGTATCAAGAATGGTTCACCACCCATAGGACAACACTGGGTGAGCTTTGGAGTCAACATGGGCCAGCATCCCTGTGGAACGCTTTCAACATTTTGAAGAGTCCATGCCCCGACGAACTAAGGCGGGTTTTGAGGGCAAAAGGGGGGGGGTGCAACCCATATTTCTTCACATTTTGTGTTACAGAGTGGGATTAGAAATGGATTTAATTGTAATTTTTTCATCAACAATTTTTCACAATATACTCTAGATGTCAAAGTGGAAGAAAAATGCTTTTTTAACAATTATTAAAAAATATATATAAATACAATAGTCGTTGCATTAGTGTTCCCTTCCCTGAGTTATAAAACACCTTTGACAGCAATTACAGCTGTGAGTCGCTAAGAACTTCGCACACCTGGGTTGTAAAATATTTGCCTATCATTCTTTTCAAAATTCTTCAAGCTCTATCAAGATGTTGGGGATCATGGCTCGACAGCAATGTTGAAGCCTTGCCATAGATTTGCAAGCAGATTTAAGACAACACCGTAACTTGGCCACTCAGGAACATTCACAGTCTTCTTGGTCAGCAACTCCAATGTAGATTTGGCCTTGTATTGTAGGCTATTATCCTGCTGAAAGGTGCATTCATCTTCCAGTGTCTGGTGCAAAGCAGACTTAACCAGGTTTTGTTCTAGGCTTTTGCCAGGTTAAAAAAAAAAAATGTTATCCTGAAAAACTCCCCAGTATTTGCCGATGTCAAGCATACCCATACCATGACGCAGCCACCACCATGCAGTTACTGTGATGCGTTGAGTTGGATTTGCCCCAAACATAGGCCAAAAAGTGTATTTTGCCATGTTTTTTTTTCAGTATTACTTTAGTGAATTGTTAAATACAAGATGCATGTTTTGGAATATTTATATTTGTAAGTCGCTCTGGATAAGAGCGTCTGCTAAATGACTTAAATGTAATGTAAATATTTTGTATATTTGTGTTCTTTCACTGTACAGTCACTACAATATTGATTCACCCGTCGTTCATCACATCCATTTAACTCTGTAGCCGTTTAAAAATCAAAAACGACAGTTTCATTCTTGCCCTGTGGCTCAGTTCAGAAGGACGGCTGTATCTTTGACGTGTCTGGGTGGTTCAATACACAATGTACTAGACCATACTTAAAGAGATATTCAATGTCTGATTTGTTATGGTTACCCATCTACCAATCACTGCCCTTTTTTTAAGAGGCTTTTGAAAATCTCCCTGGTCTTCGGAGTTGAATCTGTGCTTAAAATTCAATACTTGACTGAGGGACCATACAAATGTTGTATGTATGGGGGACAGAGGAAGGGTTAGTCATTTAAAAATAACTTATTTCACACGGAGTGAGTCCATGTAACTTATTATGTGATTTGTTAAGCCAAATTTAACTCCTGAACTAATTTAGGCTTGACTAAAAAAAGGGCTGAATACTTAGACAATGAATGTCATTTTATATTAATCTTAAAAAATATATATTTTGTGTATATTGTTGACAAAAAAAGGACAATTAAATCGATTTTAATCCTACTTTGTAACAATACAATGTGAAGAAACCCAAAGGGTCTGAATACTTATGCAAAGCACTGTAAAACTCAAACCGGGAATCCAAACTGAAAATTGCTCTGTTTCAATATGTTTGTAAAATGTGAAAGAGAGATATTCAGTTTGCATTCCAGGCTAACAAAATATAGCATGCTGCCTTAGTCTCTACAATCGGGGCCTGAAACTACAACTGTGATGGATGTGGAATGGAGGGAAGAAGACAGTATAGAAGATGCAATAAAATATAGAAAACTCTTAACAGACATTTATGAAACTCCACTGTCCCAAAAAAGTGCTGTATAACAACCCACTAGTGAGACCAGGGTCAGACAGACTGACAAAGGAAATAGGATGGGTCATTTAGGAGCTCTGTCACACAAGGTCCCAGCCTCGGGCCTAAGAATGAGCCATGTAAGGCAGCATAGAGACACAAAGGCTGAGGATAACACACAGACGCGACCCGCTACCAAGGACTGTGGGCTGTCCTTCTCCGTGGCCGACGTGAGTAAAACATTTAAGCGTGTTATGCCTCGCAAGGCTGCCGGCCCAGACGGCATCCCTAGCCGCGTCCTCAGAGCTAGCTGGTTGGTGTGTTTACGGACATATTCAATCTCTCCCTATCCCATTCTGCTGTCCCCACATGCTTCAAGATGGCCACCATTGTTCCTGTACCCAAGAAGGCAAAAGTAACTGAACTTAATGACTATCACTTAATGACTATAGCACTCAATTCTGTCATCATGAAGTGCTTTGAGAGACTAGTCAAGGATCATATCGCCTTTACCTTACTTGCCACCCTCAATTTGCTTACCGCCCCGCCCTGTGAAACTGGGACCTGGACTTCCAGACGGGCCGCCCCCAGGTGGTGAAGGTAGGAAACATCACCTCCTGTCCGCTGATCCTCAACACGGGGGCCCAACAAAGGTGCGTTCTCAGCCCTTTCCTGTACTCCCCGATCACCCATGACTGTGGCCAAGCACGCCTCCAACTCAATCATCAAGTTTGCAGACGACACAACAGTAGTAGGCTTGCTTACACATCACTGACTAACTGAAATGGACCACCCACACAGACAGTGTGCTGAAGAAAGCACAACAGAGCCTCGTCAACCTCAGGAAGGTAAAGAAATTTGGTTTGTCACTTAAACCCCTCACAAGTTTTTACAGATGCACAATTGAAAGCGTCCTGTCGGGCTGTATCACCGCCTGGTACGACAACTGCACTACCCGCAAGGCTCTTCGGAGGGTGGTGCGGTCTGCACATCACATTACCAGGGGCAAACTACCTGCCCTCCAGGACACCTACAGCACCCGATGTCACAGGAAGGCCAAAAAGATCAAAGACATCAACCACCCGAACCACTGCCTGTTCACCCCACTATCATCCAGAAGGTGAGGTCAGTACAGGTGCATCAAAGCTGGGACCGAGAGACTGAAAAACAGCTTCTATCTCAAGGCCATCAGACTGTTAAACAGCCATCACTAGCACAGAGGCTGCTGCCTATAGGCATAGACTAGAAATCACTGGCCACTTTAAGGAATGGAACTCTAGTCACTTTAATAATGTTTACATATCTGGCATTACTCATCTCATATGTATATACAGTTTTCTATACCATTCTACTGCATCTTAGTCCATTCCGCTTGGACATTGCTCATCCATATGTAGTCTTAATTAATTCCTACTGAGATGTGTGTATTGGGTATATGTTGTGTAATTTGTTAGATATTACTGCACTGTCGGAGCTAGAAGCACAAACATTTCACTACATCCGCAATAACATCTGCTAATCATGTGTATGTGACCAATTTGTACGGCAAATAAACACATACACAATGCAGCCAAGGACACCCGACTACACACTGTCGTGTAGAATAGGGACAGTCACACCAGTGGAGGCTGTTGGAGGGAGAAATCACTGTTGAAGAGGGACACTTACACACTGTCGATGTCGATGAGCTGACTCTGGCGCTCGTTCCCCTCAGTGGTCAATAGGTCCTTGAGGTCTTTAATCTGCTCTGCCAGTTCTGGGTTCAGATTGAACTCTGCCGGGAACTCCGAAATCCAGTACCTAGATTGGAGGGGAGAAAGAGTTAGAGCGGAAGGAGAGGGAGAGAGAAAGAGGTAGTGAGGGAAAGAAAGAGAAAGAGAGAAACCGAGACAAAGTGAGTGATAAAGCAATAAAGAGACATCCACAAGCAAATAACAAAAGTAAATTACAAAATGTGTCTTACTTCACCAGGTGGCAGATTCTTGTCCTGCGTTCAGCAGAACAGCTCTCCTCCTGCGATCTGATCGACTGTTAAGGTACATAAAACATCTACACGGACATTTCAGAAACATCCTCTAACAATCAGACGTGGCGTCACAAAACACTTCATTGCAACCAGTTTTGCAAGCTGGGAATATTCCATCCAACTTACACCTTTCCATTCCATTCGCTCACACCTGAGCCCTAAAAGCACCAACCATTTTGACTCCAAGGGGTTATAAAGATCCTTCAGAAATTGTAGGACTTTGTCAAGCAACTAGGTACAGACAAACAAACAAAAAACTATTTACCACAATTGTTATGCAAATAGAAGAATGAAGAATAAAATCTCTCTTTTGTGTACTAGTGGTATACACAGCTAAGCTGAACATGTGGACTCAATTGTAAACTTTGTGATAAAAGCACCAAATATGGCACAGAGGTAGATGCATGTACCCTGAAAAGATAGATATGGAACCACCCCAGATGTTGGTGGGAACAGACACTATAACTAAAAAAAAAAGGATCTAAAAATGTCAATCAGTCAATGTCTATATGCCAAGTTGAGAGTCTCATCTTTCAGAAGCAATTGAAACGGAGTCGATAGCCCAGAGCATTCCAAAGTTAGAGCCAAAAGTCTGATGGCACCGTTGCATATTTTGCATATAAGAACGGCCATATCGGTGGCCATCTTATTTGCTCAGATGAGCTCTTTTGCCAATTTCTCAGCCTCCGAGAATCACAGAAACACAACACTTGAATGAAAAACGGATAAATATCCATGACAAGAGGCTAAGGATGAAAAAAAAACATACAAAAACATTTATTTTGAAACCTACAATTTCACTATAACGTGTGAACATTTAAAAAAATATATGCTGATTTTGGGGGATTCAAACCATTTTCTTGTGTTATAAAAGGTTAACAAATACAAAAGTGTTCCTGTTTGCAATTCTTTACCAAAAATGACACTTGGTGCATTTAAACAAAAAAAATACACTGAGTACACAAGGCATTATGAACACTTGCTCTTTCTATGACATAGACTGACCAGGTGAATCCAGGTGAAAGCTATGATCTCGTATTGATGTCACTTGTTAAATCCACTTCAAATCAGTGTAGATGAAGGGGAGGAGACCGGTTAAAGAAGGATTTTTAAGCATTGAGACAATTGGGACATTAATTGTTGTGTATGCGTGCCAATCAGAGGGTGAATGGGCAAGACAAAAGATTTAAGTGCCTTTGAACGGGGTATGGTAGTAGGTGCCAGGAGCATCGGTTTGTGTCAAGAACTGCAACGCTGCTGGGTTTTTCCACGCTCAACAGTATCCTGGGTGTACCAAAAATGGTCCACCATCCATAGGACACCCAGACAACAAGCATTGGAGTCAACATGGGCCAGCGTCCCTGTGGAACGCATTTCGACACCTCGTAGAGTCCACGCCCCGACGAATTGAGGCTGTTCTGTCCAAAGGGAGCCGGTGCAACTCAATATTAAGAAGGTGTTCTTAATGTTTGGTGTACTCGGTGCTTGTGGGTGCTTTTAGGGTTAAAGAGTATATGTGTTGTTCTTACAGTAGCTGTCAGCACCTGATAAGCCATAAGCAGGTGCCTGATGGCGAAGGATACTTGAGCAGTAGTTTCTTAGCCATGTCGGTGGACGGGAGGTACCACGGGTGCATCATGAGGAACATGCGCACTACGGAGGGGTCCTTCAAAGTGCCCTTCTCATCTGAAAGAGGACAGACGCACTCTCGTCACACAACGGCCCTTTTTGTGTCCCTTTACACTGAAAGAGCAGTCAGCCAAAAAACGACTGAAGTGTTTCTGCAAATAAAGACAACCAATTCCTGTTGATTTGAGACTGACAACGTTGGCCATTTATGGTGGCGCATGGACATATGGGAAATTGCTACCTATTCCTAGAAACGTTCTTCTCCTTGCAATCCGTTCCTGTAAATAAAATGTTATTGTGAACGCAAAAAGGATTGGGTTGTTTACTCAGACCAGGCCCCTCAAAACCCTGTTGCTAGAGAGCCTCATGTAGGTTGTCACACCAACCTCAGTTTGAACTAATCTGGTTAATCTTACCAACCGACTGATTATTATTAGAATCGGGTGCGCTAGATTAGGGTTGGAGCAAAAACCTAAAAAGGAGTGTAGCTCTCCAGGAACAGGGTTCGAGAGCCCTAATTTCGACATTGAGTAGCAGGTATATTTGAGTGCTCGTAGGTAAATAAAGAGACTGACTGAAGGCTTGGATGCACGCTTCCACCAGCTCCTCCACTGTTGCAGCCCCATCTAAAGATATGGGCTCCATCTTTCTCCTCTAGTCCTCTCGTTTTCCTAGTCTTCCCACTTCAGTGACACTCCTGAGCACAAAAAAAAGAGAAGGAAAAAGGAGTTGCACAGAAACAAAAAAGAAAATCACCCAAGGAATTCTACTCCTGTACATAAAGATGAGAGCGTGGCCTAGTAAGAAAGAGAAAGCATTGCTGCGTGGTTTGAATGGTTGCCAGTAATAGTCTGTTATGTTGCTCGGATCCTGTGATGCAAGATATCCAGGAAGTATAAAGGAAATGTTGACAAAAATCAAACAATGGAATTAGAACAATAACATGTCTGGATATTGGTGGATTGCATTTGGGTTACATTTCAAAACAGCATACTGCAGCAAACCAACTTCCGCAAGTGATATATAACTAATATGTCAGATCAGGTGACATAACTACAATGGTTAATGTCACTATTCTGATAAGACCAGCTTTCGTAGCAAGTGCAGTACATGTGACCCAATACCCAGATATACAGTTGAAGTCGGAAGTTTACATGCACCTCAGCCAAATACATTTAAACTCAGTTTTTCATAATTCCTGACATTTAATCCAAGTAAAGATTCCCAGACTTAGGTCAGTTAGGATCACCACTTTATTTTAAGAATGTGAAATGTCAGAATAATAGTAGAAAATGATTTATTTCAGCTTTTATTTCTTTCGTCACATTCCCAGTGGCTCAGAAGTTTACATACACTCAATTAGTATTTGGTAGCATTGCATTTAAATTGTTTAACCTGTATTGGGTGAATTTTGGCCCATTCCTCCTGACAGAGCTGGTGTAACTGAGTCAGGTTTGTAGGCCTCCTTGCTCACACACACTTATTCAGTTCTGGCCTCAAATGTTCTATTGGATTGAGGTCAGGGCTTTTTTGATGGCCACTCCAATGCCTGGACTTTGTTGCCCGTAAGCCATTTTGCCACAACTTTGGAAGTATGCTTGGGGTCATTGTACATTCGGAAGACCAATATGCGACCAAGCTTTAACTTCCTGACTGATGTCTTGAGATGTTGCCTCACCCACTGGAATTGTGATACAGTGAATTATAAGTGAAATAAATCGGTCTGTAAACAATTGTTGGAAAATGTACTTGTGTCATGCACAAAGTAGAGGTCCTAACCGGCTGGCCAAAACTATACTTTGTTAACAAGAAATTTGTGGAGTGGTTGAAAAACGAGTTTTAATGACTCCAACCTGTGTATGTAAACTTCCGACTTAAACTGTACATCATGTGTCTTGTATAGTACGTACAAGGAACCTCATTGGAGTTTTTTAGGGACACGACATGATAGAAAATTACTGAGAAACCCACCAGACACAGCTGACACTACAGTCAGTCTCTCAATAACCCCCTTTTGCCCAGAAACCTCAACTTTTCACTTCCTGAAAAAAACTCTGTAGTCATTAATTAAAAACAGCCATGCAACCGCAGTTTTTCTTCCACGGGAAATAATACAAGGTAGGTCAATAGTCTCACCCTGTGGTTCCACATTCAAAATAGACCGTTATCCTGTTTTTTTTCTTAGTATGCTATTTTAGTGAGGTACTGCTCAGCGGGGTGCCATGGCAACACATCCTCATGCCCACCCTCCCTATACACACACACACACATGCATGCTGAACACACACTCGTGGCACCACAGTAGTGCTGAGCGATTAGCGCGTTTTAAAGGTCGGTTCCGTTACAGTTCGACTATCAAAAAATTGCCACGTTTTCAATTTCGATAATAAATCAAAATTAATACATTATGATATAATGGCATTACAATGATTGGAATTTCCATTTTTTTTTAACTCTACAAAGACAAAAATGGTAAACATTCAATTACCAAAACAATTAAAATAGTCCATTGTCTGTCAGGTCCCCAATGGGTAGACATCAATTTTAAAAAATAAATTACTATGAAATAAAATATTTCAGTTGTGTATATAATTACATTATTTTTTTATTTGATTACTTTATTATTTTTAAATTCTTTAAAGTCATCGTCTCATCGTGTAACAGTATCTGCTCCCCATAATTTACTGCCTTTGGTCATTCTATTTAGCTAGCCTGCCTAAGTACGTTGCAGAGCCGTCTGACAAAAACATTTCACGAGTTCTTCAAAGTAGATAAGGCATAATTTCACAAACTGCCTCCGTCCCTCCCATCATTGTTTTATGTACATTCTCCTCTCATGCGGTCTGTGTATATCTAACCTAAATGCCTCGATCACACCGACAGCGAGTTGTACTTCTGGTGTACCAAAAATCCATCCATTTCCAATGGAGCACTGCGTTTTCCTTGCAGCATTGCGCTATGATGAAACTGGCTCTCATGAGGACCGCCACAGGAAAGGAAGGCCCCGAGTTACCCCTGCTGCAGAGGATAAGTTCATTAGAGTTACCAGCCTCAGAAAGCAGCAATTAAATGCACCTCAGAATGCAGCCCAAATAAATGCTTCAGAGTTCAAGTAACAGACTTCAACATCAACTGTTCAGAAGAGACTGCGTGAGTCAAGACTTCATGGTTGAATTTCTGCAAAGAAACCACTACTAAAGAACACCAATAAGAAAACATTTGCTTGGGCCAAGAAACACGAGCAATGGACATTAGACTTGTGAAAAATCGGTCCTTTCGTCTGAAGACTCTAAATTTGATATTCTTGGTTCCAACCTTTGTGACGTAGAGAAGGTGAACGGATGATCTCTGCATGTGTGGTTCTCACCGTGAAGCATGGAGGAGAAGGTGTGATGGTGCTTTGTTGGTGAGCCTGTTTGTGATTTATTTTGAATTTAAGGCACTTAACCAGCATGGCTAACACAGCATTCTACAACAATACGACATCCCATCAGGGGGGACTATCATTTGTTTTTCAACAGGACAATGACCCAACACACACCTCCAGGCTGTGTGATGGAGTGTTGCATCAGATTACCTGGACTCCACAATCACCCAACCTAAACCCAATTGAGATGGTTTGGGATGAGTTGGACCGCAGAGTGAAGGAAAAGCAGTCAACAAGTGTTCAGCATTTGTGGGAACTCCTTCAAGACTGTTGGAAAAGTATTCCAGGTGACTACCTCATGAAGCTGGTTGAGAGAATTCCAGGAGTGTGCAAAACTGTCATCAAGGCAAAGGTTGGCTATTTTGAAGAATCTCAAATATATTTTTCGTTGTGTCACACTTAGATAAAACAAAAAAAATCGTATTTATTTTTAAAACACACACACACACACACACACACACACACACACACACACACACACACACACACACACACACACACACACACAGTGCATTAGGAAAGTAGACCCCTTGACTTTTTGTTAAGTTAGCCTTATTAAAAAACTATCTACACACAATACCCCATAATGACTAAGTGAAAACAGGCTTTTAGACATTTTTGCAAATGTATTGAAAATAAGAACAGAAATTGCTTATTTACACAAGTATTCAGACCCTTTGCTATAAAGACTCAAAATTGAACTCGGTGCCTCCCGTTTCCATTGATCATCCTTGAGATGTTTTCTACAACTTGGAGTCCACCTGTGGTCATTTCAATTGATTTGACATGATTTGGAAAGGCACACACCTGTCTATGTAAGGTTCCACAGTTGACAGTGCATGTCAGAGCAAAAACCAAGCCATGAGGTTGATGGAATTGTCCGTAGATCTCCGAGACTGGAGGGACAGATCTGGGGAAGGGTACCAAAACATTTCTGCAGCATTGACGGTCCCCAAAAAAATATAATGGCCTCCATCATTCTTAAATGGAAGAAGTTTGGAACCACCAAGACTCTTCCTAGAGCTGGCAGCCCATCCAAACTGAGATATCGGGGGAGAAGGGCCTTGGTCAGGGAGGTGACCAAGAACACGATGGTAACTTAGACAGAGCTCCAGAGTTCCTCTGTGGAGATGGTTGTCCTTCTGGAAGTTTTCCCATCTCTGCAGCGACTGGGAGAGTAGTCAGCATCAAGGGAAAGATGAACGGCGCACCGTACAGAGAGCTCCTTGATGAAAACCTGCTCCAGAGCGCTCAGGACCACAGAATGGGGCGAAGGTTCACCTTCCAACAGGACAATGACCCTAAGCACACAGCCAAGACAACACAGAAGTGGCTTCGGGGCAAGTCTCTGAATGTCCTTGAGTGGCCCAGCCATAGTCCGGATTTGCACCCGACCTAACATCTCTGGAGAGACCTGAGAGGATCTGCATAGAAGAATGGGAGAAACTCCCCAAATACAGGTGCGCCAAGCTTGTAGAGTCATACCTTAGACTTGAGGCTGTATCGTTGCCAAAGGTGCGTCAACAAAGTACAGAGTAAAGGGTCTGAATACTTATGTAAATGTGATTTTTTATATATTTGCAAACATTTCCAAAAACATGTTTTTGCTTTGTCATTATTGGGTATTGTGTGTAGATTGATGAGGGTGGGGAAACTATTTTAGAATAAGGCTGTGTGGAGAAAGTCAAGGGGTCTGAATACTTTCCGAATGCACTGTATAGGTTTTTAAATAACATTCTTTGAATGTTAAAGTTGTGTTTTTTTATGTTAAGTTCTGAGAACGGAATACTCCCAGATTATTGTCAAGAACTGATATAAGAGAACCAGATTCTGAGAACATTTCTTAAGTCACACCTTTTTTTGGAACATTCCCAGAATGTAGTTGTGTGAAATGTTCTGTGGAAGTACAGAAGAATGTTGTTTAACATTCTCTGAACAATGAGAACATGACTTTAAATAGAACCATGAGGAAACCTGTTGTTTCAGACATTATGCTGAATCACTGAAATTCCCACAGAAGAACATTGTTCCTTAATGACCTCGGAACTATTTGAGAACATTCCCAATGTCTAACCAGTTGGAGAACATTCACAGAACATTTACCAAAGTTGAAATGACACGTAACCACGTTAGAACTTTTAGGAAACGCTCGGTTAAAGTAATGAGATACCAAGAAAATAACACTATTTTTGTCAAGTGCCTTTAAATGTGCTAAGAAATGTTCCAAAGCCAAGCAACTATCCTGAAACCATCCCCAGAAAGACGTGGGAAGGTTGTATGCAAAATAACACTGTTGTCATATTTATGGCACAGTGAATTACAACTTGCGATGTAGATTAAGGTTTGTCACCAGTCAGGAGATTAAAACATGCCATTAGCAACTAAACTGTCATTGAGAACAGTGGAGAACTCCGAGGTTACAGCATATGCTCCTCCTCCACTTACTATTAGGTGACCGTGAAACTGCCACAAAATTCACATTAGCCCCCAGGTTGGATTTTTTTTAGATGTAGTAGGTATACAAGTATGTGCATTAGATCTCTACTGCATTAGAGGAGTAGAGATAGAGGAATGGGGTGTGTGTGTGTTTAGGACTCTAGGCTGCACCACCCAGAAGGGTGGTCTTTGGGTGGTTGGTTGCGTGGGAATGGAGAGAGAGGCACTGCAGCAAAAGTGTGCGTGTCACAAAAGAAAGAAGCTTTCTTCCCCTGGCTGATTCTGCTGCAGAGCGGTGGGTGGACACGCTCAATTACAGGCTTCACCAGCAGTCTGAAACACACACACACACACGAGAGAGACTGAGAAAGAGCGAGAGAGGAATGAGAAAAAGGAGAGATCGATGGGGAGAAAAAGAGGAAGAGGACCTCTAAAGCCACTCACCATCAGTCAGTAAGACTAGTATGAAAGAGCCCAGCTGTCATACAGTAAGCCCAGTACCATCTCCATATGAACACAATAAGACCAGACAATATACTCTGTCATAAACCAGGTTTCCATCCAACCTTGTTATCTGAGTAAAAATATATATATATATATATTGACAGGCCTGATGGAAACAGAAGTTTGATAAACTTTACAAAAATGTCAACTAATCAAAATCCACGAGACAAGGTAGGATCTTTTAGTGTTGGTCAAATTAATTGTGCGAGAAATGTCAGTGCACAGATACAGTATACAACGGGCGCGTCTAATCCTGGATCCAGTTTGACGTGATTGTGTTACTGTAGCTGTGGTCCTCTGAACGAGCTCCTCTGAACAACAGTGTCCTGACGAGTGAGCACATTTTCTACGCCAGGCAAAAATCGCGCCTCATTAGCTCGTTGCTATGGATGTATCCAAATAAAAATGTCACTACTTTGCTGTTATTCTGGCTGCACTTTTTGGACGTGACTAAGTTCGCCGTAGTTGGCTAGCTAGCAAACAAGGGGTGAGAACGTTGCCAGTCGGTATGGCAATGGAACATTTAGAACGAACGACTGGGTCGTGTCCATGTACATGGGAATTTAATAACCGTAAAATGTTTTTTTTGAAATGTGCACTACGTCATCACACACAGCCTTGTATCTGTAACAAGTCAATTTGATGGAAACATCTCTGGTGGGAAAATGCGAATATTGTTTATATTCAGATTTTTTTTTTTTGAATATCCGAATGAAAATGTCACCGACTGGATGGAAACCTAGCTACTGACAAACATGAATCTGTAACCCGAAGACATCCTCAAGGTTTTACCACGTCATTCAATACAGTCATGTGTTGTTCTCTCAAATCTGTTTTACAGCTAACAAATACTGCATCCGATCACAAACTTTCCCTCGTCTGAGTTAAGGAAATCACGTTTCAGTGCAGCTGTCCTTGAGTAGTTGAAAATAAACCGTCAAAAAGTGTGCTAAATTGAGGAAGCTAGAAAATACCCCAGAAATATGCCAGAGTGGACTTTATTTACAAATAGTGTAAAAAGAACAGAAGTGGTCTCCAAATGTGTGGTACCACACGTTTCACTTCCCTGTTTGGAGCCTTGTTCTTTTCAACACAGTCTGATCTTGTGAGGAGATCAACATTCCCGGTTGTCTATTTTGCAGTCACACTGCAAGGGCATCTTGGAACATTGCTATAACATAATTAATTACTCAACCAACCAATAACCAGGATTTGGATCTACCAAGAGTTTCCAAACATTGTGACATCTGAAGTCCGAAGATTACATACACTTAGGTTGGAGTCAATAAAACTAGTATTTCAATCACTCCACACATTTCTTGTTAACAAACTATAGTTTTGGTAAGTCGGTTAGGACATCTACTTTGTGCATGACAAGCAATTTTTCCAACAATTGTTTACAGACAAATTATTTCACAATTCCAGTGGGTCAGAAGTTGACATACACTAAGTTGACTGTGCCTTTAAACAGCTTGAAAAGTTACAGAAAATGATGTCATGGCTTTAGAAGCTTCTGATAGGCTAATTGACATCATTTGAGTCAATTGGAGGTGTACCTGTGGATGTATTTCAAGGCCTACCTTCAAACTCAGTGCCTCTGTTTGACATCATAGGAAAATCAAAAGAAATCAGCAAAGACCTCAGAAAAACATTTTTAGACCTCCACAAGTCTGGTTCATCCTTGGGAGCAATTTCCAAACACCTGAAAGTACCACATTCATCTGTACAAACAATAGTACGCAAGTATAAACACCATGGGACCACGCAGCCATCATATAGCTCAGGAAGGAGACGCATTCTGTCTCCTAGAGTTTAACATACTTTGGTGCGAAAAGTGCAGCCGCTGCTCCAAAACCGCCATAAAAAAAGCCAGATTACGGTTTGCAACTGCGCATGGGGACAAAGATCGTACTTTTTTGGAAAATGTCCTCCGGTCTGATGAAACAAAAATACAACTGTTTGGCCATAATTACCATCGTTATGTTTGGAGGAAAAAGGGGGAGGCTTGCAAGCCGAAGAACACCATCCCAACCGTGAAGCACGGGGGTGGCAGCATCATGTTGTGGAGGTGCTTTGCTGCACTTCACAAAATAGATGGCATCATGGGGGAGGAACATTATGTGGATATATTGAAGCAACATCATGTTGTGGAGGTGCTTTGCTGCACTTCACAAAATAGATGGCATCATGGGGGAGGAACATTATGTGGATATATTGAAGCAACATCTCAAGACATCAGTCAGTTAAAGCTTGTTCGCAAATGAGTCTTCCAAATGAACAATGACCCCAAGCATACTTCGAAAGTTGTGGCAAAATGGCTTAAGGACAACAATGTCAATGTAATGGAGTGGCCATAACAAAGCCCTGACCTCAATCATATCGAGCATTTGTAGACAAAAAAAACGCGTGTGCGAGCAAGGAGGCCTAAAAAGCTGACTCGGTTACACCAGCTCGGTCAGGAGGAATGGACCTAAATTCACCCATTTTTTGTGGTAAGCTTGTGGAAGGCTAGACAAAAAAGTTTGACTCAAGTTAAACAATTTAAAGGCAATGCTACCAAATACTAAATGAGTATAGGTAAAGTTCTGACCCACTGGGAATGTGATTAAAGAAATAAAAGCCTAAATAAATCACTCTACTCCTATTCTGACATGTCACATTCTTAAAATAAAGTGGTGATCCTAACTGACCTAAATTGACCTGAATTGTTACTATGATTAAATGTCAGGAATTGTGAAAAACTGAGTTTAAATGTATTTGGCTAAGGTGTATATGAACTTCTGACTTCAACTGTACAGCATGAATGCAAAGATGACAACTTGGAATGCCACCAAGTTCTCCACCAACCAGCCTCTCCATAGAGAGAAGGACCTGTCCTCTTCTGAATAGCTCTTTACTCTGACCTCACTGTTCCACTAGTCCTTCAACCACACAATATAAAGACGATGGGTCCATTCTCCCTTATCACTGAAATAAACAAACACACACACAACTCATCACAGTGCCACTGTGCCTGCCATTGTTTTCCCTGCCCGTTGGTCTGGCCCTGTGGCACAAAGTGTGCCTGCTGGTTGGTGACAGACTGGTGTCACCCTGACAAATGGGTGACATCCCACCATTCATTTATCACCCAGGTGACAGTTCCTCCATCATCCCCTTTCGTTCGCTCTCACACCCCATTGTCTATGGAGAATCTATGGAGTTTTTATTCTTAACGATCTCCCTCACTTTGGCACTAACTCTCTCCTTCTCTTTGGCATTCTGCAGTGCTCTAGCTCTGGGTGGAAGGAGTGTTTCAGGTGACGCTCCCGACCGCAATGGCTTTGGAGTCATCTGCCCGTTGCCTGGTGACAGGGGCAAGGACTATTGACTGGGCGGATTAAATTGGGGTGCGATGGGAGGGGGGGGGGTTCCAACCTGGCTGTCTAGCAGTCTGATAGCTCTACTATATTCCCTCAGTAAACACGTTTCCATCCACAGCTTTTATGCGAGTAAAGTCATACCGTATTTGTTTTAAACGAGGAACTGATGGAAACAGGACATTTCGGTACAATTTTATAAATGCAGACAGAATTTGTTTGTTCGACATGGTGGGATCGTTTTGTGTTGTTGAAATACATTTTGCGAGAATTGACAGTGGAAACACCACGCACATATTGATATCACAACCATCATATCGAAGTAAACTTGGAGTCGTGATATGTTGTGTGGTCCTCCCGTTAGGACTCGGGATCCATGCAGTTTATTAGGCTACAGATTAAATCATTTACAAATTCACTTCACAGGTAGGTGACAGTACACGGTGAAGAGCTTGAGGCTCTTTTCCAATAAATATTGAGAGTTTTATTCTGGTGACATGATCGATCCTTGACAGCCGTTTGACAATCCATAATAATCTCATGCAGACTAGCCTACCTGCACAGTATTTGCGAGCGGTTGGCTAGACCGCACGTGCACGTTTGCTATTTAAGCAACAGTATGTGACAAAACTCGGAGTTGAAAATGGGATGGAAACACATTGAACTTTTGACTTTTATTTGGTACATGAAAACTTTTAAAAAATATTTTTAAAAAGTGTGCACTACATCATCACGTCCTGATTTTTATCCCCAACAAGTCAATTTGGTGGAAACACACCAATGGTGGGAAAATGCACATGTTTTCTTTAGGCGGAATGTAGAATATTCACATGAAAATCTGTCGCCAATTGGATGGAAACCTAGCTACTGACGAACTAAGAGCTGCTGTTGTGGAGCAGTTACCCAAACCCTCACTTATCTGCACTAAGCCCTAGCCCGTCTCCGATTCATGTCCGTGTCTCCAGGAAACAATAACCCGTGGAGAGCGAAAACAATACATAAATGGGAGGCTGAAATTAAATTTTCAAAACAATACATCACACAGTGGTCTCAAGGCCATTTTTACGCTCCGCTAACGTTACGGCGATGAGGCATTAACACCGGGAGAATTGGCTGCAGTGTTTTACTGGCTTTTAAAATATAAATTCTGTTTTTTTATGCCTTTAACATCAATTGTCTAAAAACACTTCAACTCAGATTTTTTCATATTCACATAGGTTGTAGCTTAGACCCTATTTTACGTCAAGTGAGGCTTTTGTTTTGCAACACTGAAAATGCATGAAAGCACCAGCTGTTTCAGACGACTGTGTGATCTCGCTCTCCGTAGCCAATGTAAGACAGGTTAACATGCACAAGCCCGTGGGGCCAGACAGAATGCCAGAATGTATAATCAGCACATTTTCAACTTATCCCTGACCCGGTTTGTAATACCAACTTGTTTCAGGCAGACCACCATAGTGTGCCACAGGGTTCAATCCTCGGGCCGACTCTTTTCTCTGTATATATCAATGATGTTGCTCTTGCTGCGGGCAATTCCCTGATCCACCTCTACGCAGACAACACCATTCTATATACTTCCGGCCCGTCCTTGGACACTGTGCTATCGAACCTCCAAACGAGCTGCAATGCCATACAACACTCCTTCCGTGTGCTCCAACTGCTCTTAAACGCTAGTAAAACCAAATGCATGCTTTTCAACCGTTCGCTGCCTGCACCCGCACGCCTGACTAGCATCACCACCCTGGATGGTTCCGACCTTGAATATGTGGACATCTATAAGTACCTAGGTGTCTGGCTAGACTGTAAACTCTCCTTCCAGACTCATATCAAACATCTCCAATCGAAATTCAAATCAAGAGTCAGCTTTCTATTCCGCAACAAAGCCTCCTTCACTCACGCCGCCAAACTTACCCTAGTAAAACTGACTATCCTACCGATCCTCGACTTCTGCGATGTCATCTACAAAATTGCTTCCAACACTCTACTCAGCAAACTGGATGCAGTTTATCACAGTGCCATCCGTTTTGTCACTAAAGCACCTTATACCACCCACCACTGCAACTTGTATGCTCTTGTCGGCTGGCCCTCGCTACATATTCGTCGCCAGACCCACTGGCTCCAGGTCATCTACAAGTCCATGCTAGGTAAAGCTCCGCCTTATCTCAGGTCACTGGTCACGATGGCAACACCCACCCGTAGCACACGCTCCAGCAGGTGCATCTCACTGATCATCCCTAAAGCCAACCCCTCATTTGGCCACCTTTCGTTCCAGTTCTCTGCTGCCTGTGACTGGAACGAATTGCAAAAAAATTAAATAAATAAATAAAAAATAATTTTAAAAAATTAAAAATTGCTGAAGTTGGAGACTTTTATCTCCCTCACCAACTTCAAACATCTGCTATCTGAGCAGCTAACCGATCGCTGCAGCTGTACATAGTCTATTGGTAAATAGCCCACCCATTTTTACCTACCTCATCCCCATACTGTTTTTATTTATTTACTTTTCTGCTCTTTTGCACACCAATATCTCTACATGTACATGACCATCTGATCATTTATCACTCCAGTGTTAATCTGCAAAATTGTAATTATTCGCCTACCTCCTCATGCCTTTTGCACACAATGTATATAGACTCCCCTTTTTTTTCCTACTGTGTTATTGACTTGTTAATTGTTTACTCCATGTGTAACTCTGTGTTCTCTGTTCACACTGCTATGCTTTATCTTGGCCAGGTCGCAGTTGCAAATGACCTGGTTAAATAAAGGTGAAATAAAAATAAAAATTTAAAAAAAATAGTCCCCATGCCGAGAATGCCAAGATATCCTGCCTAAAGGACTATTGCCTCATAGCACTCACACCTACAGTCATAGCTCACATCAACACCATCATCCCAGACACCCTGGACCCACCGGACTGAGCACCAAATAAGGATGAGGAAGGCCATATGCAGGAGGTCAGAGACCTGGCAGTGTGGTGCCAGGACAACAGTGTGGTGTCTCAACGTCAGCAAGACAAAGGAGCTGATCGAGGACTACAGGAAACGACGGGGCAAGCAAAAGGCTACCCGGACTACCTGCATTGACCCTTTTTTGCACTAACTCTCTTGCATGACTCCATGCACACACTGGACTCTACCCACACACACACTTACACCTCAACACACACACTAACGCTGCGGCTACTGTCTATTATCTAACCTGTTGCAGAGTCACTTTACCCCTACCTATATGTACATAGCTACTTCAAGAACCTTGTACCACTGGACATCAACTCAGTACTGGTACTCCCTGTATATAGCCATGTTATTTTTACTCGCAATTGTTATTCATTATTCACTGTGCATTTATTCCGTGTCACAATTTGAATTTATTACAATTTGAGCTTTATATTAAATTCTGCATTGTTGGAAAAAGGACCCGTAAGTAAGCATTTCACTGTTAATCTACACCGGTTGTTTACGAAACATGTGACAAATGAAATGTGATGTCTATTCTATTATCTACATTTCTATGACTTCAAGGTTTCCTATGGAGGATTGAAAAAAACAGATTCACGTCAACATTCTCTATATCACTAGCCACTTTAAACAATGCTACCTTATATAATGTTACTTACCCTACGTTATTCATCTCATATGCATACGTATATACACTGTACTCTATATCATCGACTGCATCCTTATGTAATACATGTATCACTAGCCACTTTAACTATGCCACTTTGTTTACTTTGTCTACATACTCATCTCATATGTATATACTGTACTCGATACCATCTACTGTATGCTGCCCTGTACCATCACTCATTCATATATCCTTATGTACATATTCTTTATCCCCTTACACTGTGTATCAGACAGTAGTTTTGGAATTGTTAGTTAGATTACTTGTTGGTTATCACTGCATTGTCGGAACTAGAAGCACAAGCATTTCGCTACACTCGCATTAACATCTGCTAACCATGTGTATGTGACAAATAAAATTAGATTTGATTTGATTTGGTGTGGACCTCCAACAAGCTTTGTGGTACCATATGAAAGTTTAATTTTTTTACATTTTAACTAAGAAACTTCAATGTTGATTTTCCCTTAAGAAAAATGTAATCAGCCCCTACAATTATTTTTATTAATTACAATCTATGTAATTCACATTTCCTGCTGCTGCAGGAAAATTTTCCTTCTGTAGCAAAGTGGCTCAAATTAAGATCCTACATCTGTACATATTGCCATTGATTGGTCGAGAATAGATTCTCCCCAGCCTGATTAATGTCGTTAGTGGTCAATATCCATGGGCCTCGGCTGTAAAGGAACCCTAGTAAGGAAGCATTCCTTCAGACTAATGAGTATTCTATATGCACCAGACCCCATACACCCCCTCCTAGCTTGTAGTAGAACTTGGCCTTAACCACAGATCTAGGACCAGATAACCCTTTCCCCAATCTGACTAGGTCTAAAATAATAAATAAAAAACACACACACACACACACACACACACACACACACACACACACACACACACACACACACACAGTCCAAACTGTAGTGTTGAGTAATTAAGCGGCATTAAGCCACCTCCAATGTTGGTTTAGAACATTTGGAAGTATGTCCAACCGGCCTCACAACCACAGACCACGTGGAACCATGCCATTCCAGGACCTCGCCATCTGGCTTCTTCACCTGTGGGATCATCTGAGACCTGCTACACAGACAGCTGATGAAACTGAGGAGTATTCCTGTCTGTAAAAAGCCCTTTTATGGGAAAAAATAACTCATTTTGACATGGCCTCAAACTGCACCAGTTTGTTTCTTTCTGTAGCCCACACACTTAAAAATGCTTTTGATAAAGCATTTGACATTTCCATTACATTAACGACGGAGGATTGGTTGATTTACAGTTCAAGTATACTTTTTTAAAGATGATTGACGAGAAAAAGTATCATCCAACCCATGTCTTGAAATATGCAGACAGACCAATTAAAAATGTATTTAACTTTTGTACGTTATAACATTCCCAGAAGGCATGGATTGAGTCATTATTTATTTTACACTTCAGACATCACTCTGCCGTTGTGCTGTAGAATTTGTGAATTATGTTTCTTGTATAACAAATTCGATACATTAATTTATACTGGATTAAGCACACATTTCCATTAACTGTAATCTCATTAGTTATGTTCCAACATTCTTCCATCTTCTGCCAATATCAGTTCTTATTAAGTCCTGGTTCCAATAGTTAATCTTTTTTTGTAAAAGAGGTTGTCAGTTGGACAGGCTCTCTGCAAGGTTTTATATAGCTTACCTATTATATGAATATCCTTTTCTGACACAAATATGATTCCCGCAATGACCATAATCCATTGCGGCAGTTTTTTCCGTCTCAAGACAGCGACGGATCAGGGAGGAAGAGGCGAAGCGAGAGGTTTCACTCTGCAAAATCTGTCCAGAATAAACCCAATGCTTTTCAAATGGGCTTATTTTGGACCTAAGCTTATTGCCTGCCTTCCCGCCTTTGGGACAACGACTCCAATTGTTAGGGTCAGAGACATGAGCATCTCATCGTTATATATAGATCTCTGGATGGATAAACTGTTATGCCCTCTACATTTGGTTAAATCAGGCCCCTAGCGCCCAGTCTGGAGCGTGAAGAAGTCCATTCTGATTACTACATTATCGTCACACAGGACCACGTGCTTCCACCAACCAGGCTACGAGGAGGCTCCTGGTGGTCTCCCTAAGGCAGGATAAAAACTACATCGACCATGAGCCTTTGCATGAGCCCACTTTCACCATGAATGGGTGGCATTCAGCAATATGGTGCACTTCAAATACTTGGGGGTGCAGACGGGAATTTATCTTGCTCTGAGTAACCTTTGCATTTAAGAGGAATAAAAGTTAACCAAAAAAAAAACTGTTTATAGTAAACACAGAGAAGTACGCTCAGTAGACCGCTTAATTTGATCGTAAACTTGGCTAAATGGAAGAAAGAAAATTGCGAAAGAGCAAAAGATAGAAGGCAGTTTCTAGCTGTCCACTCATACACCAATTGAGAAGCCACCACTTGACTCCTCAGGAGAAGAAATGAAGGAATTGAGTCAGAAACTACAGTCAATAGCCCTGCACCCAAAATACACAAAAATAATTGTCTTTGTGCGAAGGTCAACATAATCAATGCAGTCACTTCAAAGAAACAAAAAGGGCCAACGTTCTGGAGAAAATGTGCAAAAACATTCGATTTTTTATCGTTTGACCTCTCAATCATGCATACGAGAATATATATTTATTCATTTGAATTTTACCCCTTTTTCGTGGTATCCAATTGTTTAGGAGCTACTATCTTGTCTCATCTCTACAACTCCCGTACGGGCTCTGGAGAGACAAAGGTTGAAAGTCATGCGTCCTCCGATACACAACCCAACCAAGCCGCACTGCTTCTTAACACAGCGCCATCCAACCCGGAAGCCAGCCGCACCAATGTGTCGGAGGAAACACCATGTACCTGGCAACCTTGGTTAGCGCGCACTGTGCCAGGCCCGCCACAGGAGTCACTGGTGCGCGATGAGACGGATTTCCCTACCGGCCAAACCCTCCCTAACCCGGACAACGTTAGGCCAATTAAGCGTCGCCCCACGGACCGGTCGCGGCCGCTTACGACAGAGCCTGGGCGCGAACCCAGAGTCTCTGGTGGCACAACAGTACAGCACCCTTAACCACCCGGGAGGCCCATACGAGAATAATTTGATCCGCTGGTAGGCTTGTAAGGTAGCCCCTTCCCCCACAACAAACTGAGCGTTCTAGTTTTGGATTGTGGTGTTATGGTTTACAAGTCAAGACTTCTGTTACTACATTTATGAAGCACCTTTTCATAGAAAGGGTAGAGTTGAGATTGCATAGGATTTTCCTTTCTATTGTGTATATATGGACTTTAAGTGTATGTCAATCAATTCCAGGGAGATACGAAACCTGTTGAAAATGAACTTTGTTAGGACTGCAACACAGATTTTCTATTCGTTCAAGAGACAATCATGCAAAGAGGACTCGAATTTTGGGAAAAATCAGTGGGAGTAGTGACATTGTCTTGGCCCACGGGACAAAATCATTCAGCTGGGGTTGCAATTTTAGCACACAATTTCAAAGATACATTTTTGTTTACTCAAATGGACATTGTCTAGTAGCGGTCATCAACCACATGGACAGATTATTTATGTAATGTATATGGATACTGTTCCAGTCCTCCAAATGACTTCTTCTAAAGGAAATTCTTAAATCTGAGAAAATATCCATCCAGTCAGATTGTAGTTGGCGGGGATTTGAATACAGTTTATTATAAGGAGACTGATGATTGCCCCATAGGCATAACATTGGTGCGAACAAATTGGTGAATTTCTGCCAAAGCCTCGACTTAATTCACTTATGGAGCGTTAAAAACCCTGGAAAGAAACAGTACACAATCCAGAATTGGCTTGTGGGTGATAACTTCTAGCCTTGAGCCCAACACTGTAGAGGTAAAATACTGCCTGCAGTCCTGACGGATCATAAAATTATATGGCCGACTAAGAATGTGCAGTAATGATGATAATAAATACTCTGGTGGTTATGGGTAATGGAATGACTCATTTATTGCATGATGATTTAAAAAATGTGATTACGAATTAAATCTCTTTACTGGAATTGAGCTACCTCTAAATGCAGAATATGGGAAATATTTGGAACTGCTTAAATAATATATACATTTTAAAAATCAGCCTGTATTACATATGTGAAGTGGCCTGCTTTAAGGAGATGTGACGTAGCTGAGGTCTCTAAGAGAATTGTTGATATCAGAGATTGAGCATCTTGATCTTAATGAGAAAGCTCAATTGAATGATTTACAGAATCAACTATATTAATTTTATAAGGAAAAGACTAGAGGAGCCTTCATGAAAGGTCCAGAAAACAATGGCTTAAAAAATATGAAGAACAGTAGATACTTTATTCAATTTGGACAAGAGGAGAGGGGAACTCACACTTTGAAAATGTAAGATTAAAATGGGGTTACCACTGAGGATAGAGAGTTATCAGACTTCACCACTAAGTTTTACTCCTTAAATAACCGCTTGAGTGACTAAGGATCTCCTTGATTCTATAGAGAATGTTAGCCCAATTAGTAAATTATTCAATAAATAAATAATAGTATAAATAATAATTAGTAAATTATTCAATAAATAAATAATAGTAAATAATAATCATTTGGTCTTGTTAAGATTTATCCATTATGGACATCCAATATGGGATTGCTCAATTTAAAAAAAGAACATATCTCCAGGCTGTGATGAATTAACCTCTGAATTTTACAAAACCTTGTCTGAAGAAAAAAACTACATTTTTACTAGAAACCTTTGAGGCTATAAAGGCAGAACCACCTGCCTCTGAAGCAAGGGGTTATTACTCTTACGCCAAACCATATAAGGATCGCTTAATTATTGATAATTGCCGTTCAACTATGCCCAATAACAACTACAAAATGATAGCCTCAATAATTGAGAAAAGGTTCAAGTCTGGCTTGAATGATCTGATTGATGAATGTCTATCAGGTTTTATGAAAGGGCGTCATATCTAATAAATCGAAGGCTGGTGTTAGACTTGGTTGAGTATTGTGATCTATTGAATGACCTCCCTGTCATCTTATTTTTGGATTTTGAGAAAGCATTTGATACCATGTCACAATTTTATCTTTGATTGTCTTAAGCATTTGAAGTTTGGTCATTTTTTTGATGATGCTATTACAACTCTGTATAATGGTGGCAATAGCTGTATCAAACTGTCATGGAACATCCTCAAGGTTTAACATTTACAAAAAGGAATACGACAAGGTTGTCCAATCTCACCTTTGTTATATATGTTAGGATCTCAAATAAAATTTTATTTGTCACATACACATGGTTAGCAACTGTTAATGCGAGTGTAGCGAAATGCTTGTGCTTCTAGTTCCGACAATGCAGTAATAACCAACAAGTAATCTAACTAACAATTCCAAAACTACTGTCTTATACATAAAGATATATGAATGAGTGATGGTACAGAGCAGCATAGGCAAGATACAGTAGATGGTATCGAGTACACTATATACACATATGAGATGAGTATGTAAACAAAGTGGCATAGTTAGTGGCTAGTGATACATGTATTACATAAGGATGCAGTAGATGAGATAGAGTACAGTATATACGTATACATATGAGATGAATAATGTAGGGTATGTAAACATTATATTAGGTAGCATTGTTTAAAGTGGCTAGTGATATATTTTACATCATTTCTCATCAATTCCCATTATTAAAGTGGCTGGAGTTGAGTCAGTGTGTTGGCAGCAGCCACTCAATGTTACTGGTGGCTGTTTAACAGTCTGATGGCCTTGAGATAGAAGCTGTTTTTCAGTCTCTCGGTCCCAGCTTTGATGCACCTGTACTGATGCATCAAACCTTATGCTCATTTGTTTAACAAAGTCCATTTGAAGGCATTAAAATTCCAGGCCAGAGAGCTCAAGATAACGTGAGATGTTTGTTCTTAAAGGACCTGTCAAAAAAAACAGAAAAATATATTGTAAACCTACCTTGGTGTAAAAATCACCAAATATCTTAAGCCTGTGAATGATTTTAATTTGAATCCTGTAATTGAATCTATCAAAAATGAATGATCCTCATGGTTAGGGAGAGATTTCAATCTTCAAATGAGGGTTCTTTAATCCAAAGCTGAGGGGCTAGCTATTGACATTCCCAAATCCACTTGCTATACCTTAGATAGGCCAATAGTACAACTTCATATGGAAAAACAAGCCACATAAGATAAAAAGAGAGATGTTAATCACCAACAGGGTTTGTGATGTGGTCTAAATATCTTAGACTTCACTCTCTTTAAATGAGATTTCAAAGGTCAACTGGGTTAAAAGGGTACTTTAAAAAAATAAAACAATCTCAGTTTTTGGAATATTGTACCTTATGTTTTTTTTAAACTGAGGTTTTCATTTTTTTTACTTCAATGCCCTTATATTGTGGACAAACTTCCTCTGAAATTGGCGGCTTTGCTGTATAAACAACTTCACGTTAAATGTTTTATATGGAATAATGGGTTAATAATACGTAGAAACAAGATGTTATTTTACCATAATTGGCTCTAGAAAAACATTGGTTCTTATCAGCCAATTAGATAGTATCAGTGAGAATCTATTTATGTGGAGAGAATTTATGGAAAGATACAACTAAGGTTTCAAGCAAGGAATGGCACTTTTATAAAAGCTATACCTAGTGGGATAAAATCTTTACTACAGAATAATGCATATTCTGGAACATCTATTGTAAGCAATATCCCGGTGAATGGCATAGGTTTACTAGATAAGAAATCCAACAATCAAATAAAATTTTATTTGTCACATGCGACAAATACAACAGTTAAGAGGCAACTCTGGGATGCTGGCCTTCGACAGAATTCCTCTGTCCAGTGCCTGTGTTCTTTTGCCCATCTTAATCTTTTAGTTTTATTGGCCAGTCTGAGATATGGCTTTTTCTTTGCAACTCTGCCTAGAAGGCCAGCATCCCGGAGTCGCCTCTTCACTGTTAACGTTGAGACGGGTGTTTTGCGGATACTATGATGAAGGTGCCAGTTGAGGACTTGTGAGGCGTCTGTTTCTCAAACTAGACACTAATGTACTTGTCCTCTTGCTCAGTTGTGCACCAGAGTCTCCCACTCATTCTATTCTGGTTAGAGCCAGTTTGCACTGTCCTGTGAAGGGAGTAGTACACAGCATTGTACCAGATCTTCAATTTCTTGGTCATTTCTCGCATGGAATAGCCTTCATTTCTCAAAACAAGAACTGACTGACCAGCTTCAGAAGGCCTTTGTTTCTGGCCATATTGAGCCTGTAATCGTACCCACAAATGCTGACGCTCCAAATACTCAACTAGTCTAAAGGCCAGTTTTTATTGCTTTATTAAATCAGAACAAGAGTTCAGCTGTGCTAACATAACCCTTTTGCAATTTCTAATGATCAATTAGCCTTTTAAAAATGATAAACATGGATTAGCTAACGACGTGCCATTGGAAAACAGTAGTGATGGTTGCTGATAATGGGCACCTATGTAGATATATATTTTAAAATGGTATAGGTATTATTATTATTTTTAATTTAAAGCAGTTTATAGCTACTATAGTCATTTACAACATTAACAATGTCAACACTGTATTTCTGACCAATTTTATGTTCATCTTAAATGGGCAGAATTTTGTTGCTTTTATTTCAATACCAAGGACATTTCTAAATGGCCCCAAAATGTTGTACAGTAGACAATAACAGAGTAGAAGCAGCATAGAAGAGGGGGGGCAATGCAAATAGTCTGGGTAGCCATTTGATCAGCTGTTCAGAAGTCTTACGGCTTGGGCGTAGAAGCAGTTTAGAAGCCTCTTGGACCTAGACTTGGCGCACTGGTACCGCTTGCGCAAACGTTTGTGGTGCTTTCGCCGTAAAGCTTATTTGAAATCGGACACTGTGGTGGAATTAACAAGAAGTGTAATCTTTAAAATGTTGTGAAATACTTGTATGTTTGAGGAATTGTAATTATGGGATTTCTGTTTTGAATTTGGCGCACTGCAATTTCACTGGCTGTTGTCATATTGATCCCGTTAGCGGGACCTCAGCCCTAAGAAGTTATTATGAGCCGTTAAAAACAGCAGCCCTCCCCTCCGGCGCGATTTTCCTTAATCGCTTAAGGGATATTTGAGACAGGAATTCTATCCCTTTTGCTATATTTTGTTGGCCTTCATTATTTGATGTGAACTGGCACTGTGCTTGGCTCACTCCACACAGATTTATGGTGAGAAATAAAGAAAAGGAGATCTCCTTTAAGATCATCCATATATTCTACCAGTGTAATAGCTTGATTTCTAAATATATACCTGATGTTACCAGTGAACAGTGTTTGTAAACTAGAAACTGAATCTATTGAACACTTATTTTGTAATTGTTTACATAGCGAGGTATTCTGGACTGATGTGAAACTATTTTACTACACTGATTCCACAATGCAATGTCCGTATGTCATAAATCTTTATTTTTTTAGGGGGGGGGGGTCTGATTAAAGCCCCTTTACAATATACACAAGAAGGGACAGAGACAGTTCAAGAGAGTAGGCTGCAGAGATGTGATGCACTTTTTTTTAAAGAATCAAAATATAAAACGAAGTAATGTACACAACTTAAATATTTGATTATGCCATAGTAATTTCCTATTGACATCTACCCAATGGTGGACCGGACAGCGAGAATGGAATGTTTTGGCAATTAAATGTGCACTAAAATGAGCACTAAAATCATTGTCATTATTTCATAATGCATTACAAAATATATAAGGTTATTTTTTAAGAATCGAATAGACCTCAAAAATAACTAATTTCTCAGCACTACCAAATTACAAATGCTTGCCCTCAACCTAAAAGGGGGGAAACAAATACAGTGCCTTTGCAACCTTTTGCCACATTTCAGGCTTCAAACATAAAGATATAAAACTGTATTTTTTTGTGTAGAATCAACAACAAGTGGGACACAATCATGAAGTGGAACGACATTTATTGGATATTTCAAACTTTTTTAACAAATCAAAAACTGAAAAATTGGGCGTGCAAAATTATTCAGCCCCCTTAAGTTAATACTTTGTAGCGCCACCTTTTGCTGCGATTACAGCTGTAAGTCGCTTGGGGTATGTCTATCAGTTTTGCACATCGAGAGACTGAAATTTTTTCCCATTCCTCCTTGCAAAACAGCTCGAGCTCAGTGAGGTTGGATGGAGAGCATTTGTGAACAGCAGTTTTCAGTTCTTTCCACAGATTCTCGATTGGATTGAGGTCTGGACTTTGACTTGGCCATTCTAACACCTGGATATGTTTATTTTTGAACCATTCCATTGTAGATTTTGCTTTATGTTTTGGATCATTGTCTTGTTGGAAGACAAATCTCCGTCCCAGTCTCCGGTCTTTTGCAGACTCCATCAGGTTCACTTCCAGAATGGTCCTGTATTTGGCTCCATCCATCTTCCCATCAATTTTAACCATCTTCCCTGTCCCTGCTGAAGAAAAGCAGGCCCAAACCATGATGCTGCCACCACCATGTTTGACAGTGGCGATGGTGTGTTCAGGGTGATGGCCTGTGTTGCTTTTACGCCAAACATAACATTTTGCATTGTTGCCAAAAAGTTCAATTTTGGTTTCATCTGACCAGAGCACCTTCTTCCACATGTTTGGTATGTCTCCCAGGTGGCTTGTGGCAAACTTTAAACAACACTTCTTATGGATATCTTTAAGAAATGGCTTTCTTCTTGCCACTTCCATAAAGGTCAGATTTGTGCAATATACGACTGATTGTTGTCCTATGGACAGAGTCTCCCACCTCAGCTGTAGATCTCTGCAGTTCATCCAGAGTGATCATGGGCCTGTTGGCTGCATCTCTGATCAGTCTTCTCCTTGTATGAGCTGAAAGTTTAGAGGGACGGACAGTTCTTGCTGGATTTGCAGTGGTCTGATACTCCTTCCATTTCAATATTATCGCTTACACAGTGCTCCTTGGGATGTTTAAAGCTTGGGAAATCTTTTTGTATCCAAATCCGGCTTTAAACCTCTTCACAACAGTATCTCGGACCTGCCTGGTGTGTTCCTTGTTCTTCATGATGCTCTCTGCGCTTTTAACGGATCTCTGAGACTATCACAGTGCAGGTGCATTTATACGGAGACTTGATTACACACAGGTGGATTGTATTTATCATCATTAGTCATTTAGGTCGACATTGGATCATTCAGAGATCCTCACTGAACTTCTGGAGATAGTTTGCTGCACTTAAAGTAAAGGGGCTGAATAATTTTGCACGCCCAATTTTTCAGTTTTTGATTTGTTTAAAAAAGTTTGAAATATCCAATAAATGTCATTCCACTTCATGATTGTGTCCCACTTGATGTTGATTCTTCACAAAAAAATACAGTTTTACATCTTTATGTTTGAAGCCTGAAATGTGGCAAAAGGTCGCAAAGTTCAAGGGGGCCGAATACTTTCGCAAGGCACTGTACTTGACCCCGTATTGTAAAACACAAACTACAACAATAAGACCAATCGAATACGGCACAAAATATAAACAGCCTTAGGAATTACCAGTAGCTGCCTTTCAAAATAGGACAACATATATTTTTTAAAAGCACATCCACCAGTCTTAAAAACGTAATCAAAATATAACAAAAAATGTAATAAGAAATAATACAAATATATAAATAACAACACTACTGGTTTAGCAGGAGGGCACAGCCCCAGTGCTTATGGTCCTGAGGCGTGCATAGGTCAAAGGGTGGTGTACCCTGAGTGGGAGCGCAGACTTTGTGTATTGCCTTCCTTTGCTGTTCTAGCCCTCAAGCAAATCTTGTATATTACCTCAATTAAATCCTTGGGTTTCCCTTTATCGTTGAAGCTAAAGCCGAAATGTCTCCAAATAGGGGGAGTGCCATTCCCCCCCCTCGACACCAGATCGGCCATTTTCACCTGTCTCTCTTCTCTAACTAAAAAGATGGAAGAGGTCACGCGTTATTGCTGCAAAAGTTTTCAAGCTCTATGAACCACCCCCATTCCCTTCCTCCTGTCAAGAGAAGTGTCATTTGATCTTTGTTCGCATTGTTGTGATGTTATTTAGCAAACAGCGCACATAAAAAAACTGTTTAGAATATAAGAGAGTACAAACAGTTCTAACAGTATTGAAAAACCAGACCGACGGCACTGTCAAATATCCCGGTATACAGCCCAAGCCTAGTGGATACCGATGCACATACGTCACACCACATACAGCAGCTATATTTTTATGTACATTTTTCAGGGAACTTGATAATGTGTGTAGAAGTGGGAGTCTGTGTATGTTGGTGTTGGAGGGTAATCTAACTGTCTGTCCCCAGCTGATCCAGCTGCTACGTTGGGTCATATTGGCGTGGTGGAGATCCTGCTGGATAAAGGAGGGGACATCGAATCCCAGTCCAAGAGAACCAAAAGCACACCTCTCCCTGGCCTGCTCTGTAGGAAGACAAGAGGGGCTGCTTTTCATTAAAACACATTCTTCTCTCAACACCACATCAGTGACTTGTTGCCTTTTTGGTAAAACACCGAGGCATGTCCATAGTGGAAATTCCCCAACGGTGTTGTGTGGATTGACTAACCTCTGGTCCATTCCTTCCAACTGGTAAAGCCTTTACTGCTGTGCAGGGCCAACAAGGAGCACCATAACATTTCAGACTACACGCCTCTCAACCTGGCCACCTCGGGGGGCTGCGTCAACATCCTCCTACACGCTGGCACTGAAATCAACCAGCTAATTTTCTACTGCCACGATGGATATCAGAAAATTGGCTTCACCAAAGTACCCAAACAAAACCAAAAAAAAGAGAAGGAGAGCGACGAGCAGCAGCAAACCACGAGGTCGCCTCCAAACCCAGCAGCGATGATTCTGCCTACCCACCCTTCCACAAGCGCTGCAAGGATAATGGCTCCATAGCCCCCTTCACCTCCGAATGTTCCTGACGATCTTGGACAGAGGAGCTAGTCCAGGTTAGCCTAGAATCCTACCCTAGCCACAGGTTCTGTCCGTATTAAAATACTTTTTACTTAACATGAAAAACACCAAAAGAAAGATGCCCACGGTCCCTACTCAGCTGCGTGAACTAGCCTTAGGCATGCTGCAAGGAGGCATGTCCGTACTGTGAAACGCCCAAGACAGCGCTACAGGGAGACAGGATGGACAGCTGATCGTCCTCGCAGTGGCAGACACGTGTAACAACACCTGCACAGGTTCGGTACATCCGAACATCACACCTGCGGGACAGGTACCGAATGGCAACAACAACTGCCCGAGTTACACCAGGAACACACATTCCCTCCATCAGTGCTCAGACAGTCCATCTTCTCTCAGCCTATTGCAGCCAAAGGCTTGTAAGCCTGTTGTAAGGCAGGTCCTCACCAGACATCACCGGCGTATGGGCACAAACCAACCATCGCTGGACCAGACAGGAGTGGCAAAAAGTGCTCTTCACTGACAAGTCGCGGTTGTGTCTCACCAGGGATGATGGTCGGATTTGCGTTTATCGTCGAAGGAATGAGCATTACACCGAGTCCTGTACTCTGGAGCGAGATTGATTTGGAGGTGGAGGACCCGTCCCCATGAAGAGAATGATATTTATAACTAAGCATTTCTGTATAGAGGGGTTGGTTGTTTAGCAACAAAACCAAATGCGCAACTATGGGGCAAAAGAAGCAGGGTTGGCTATCATTGTTGACAACATAAAACTATATTTCTTCTCCAATGTTAATTGAAAGCATAAATACATTTGCACAATGAGTACTTGTCTCTCAAATACATCATTACATTTTTGGTTAGCTAGCTAGCGAATTTTAGCATCGACATGAATCAGTCAAAACAAGACATGGTATCAAGAACAAGATGGAACGAGCTGAAATGAGTCACAATTACCCACGTGGCAGTTTGTCATTGTTGGTAGCTATTGGCCATCCAGAAATCACAACTACTCATGGACTTCTGCCCCATTGAAGTGTGTGCAGATGTGGGACCCATGAATGTAATTCCGTTACCGTAAATTCTTTACCCGGATGTACAGTTGAAGTAGATAGATAGTTGAAGAAGTCGGAAGTTTACTTACACCTAAGCCAAATAAAAAAAATGTAAACTCAGTTTAACAATTCCTGACATTTAATCTTAGTAAAAATTCCATTTTAGGTCAGTATCACCACTTTATTTTAAGAATGTGAAATGTCAGAATAATAGTAGAGTGATAATATTTCATCTTTATAAAAATGTTATGCCCAGTGGGTCAGAAGGTACTATACTAATAGTACTAATACACATACTAATAGTGTATTTGGTAGCGTTGCCTTCAACTTGTTTAACTTGGATTAAATGTTTCCGGTAGCCTTCCTTCCACAAGCTTCCCACAATAAGTTGGGAGAATTTTGGCCCATTCCTGCTGACAGAGCTAGTGTAACTAAGTCAGCTTTTTAGGCCTCCTTACTCGCACACGCTTTTTCAGTTCAGTCCACAAATGTTCTATATGATTGAGGTCAGGGCTTTGTTTATGGCCACTCCAATACCTAGACTTTGTTGCCCTTAATTCATTTTGCCACAACTTTGGAAGTGTGCTTGGGGTCATTGTCCATTTGGAAGACCAAGCTTGAACTTTCTGACTGATGTCTTGAGATGTTACTTCAATCTATCCACAATGTTCCTCCCTCATGATGCCATCTATTTTGTGAAATACGCCAGCACCCCCACAACATGATGCTGCCACCCCCGTGCTTCACGGTTGGGATGGTGTTCCTCAACTTGCAAGCCTCCCCCTTTTTCCTCCAAACATAACGATGGTCATTATGGCCAAACAGTTGTATTTTTGTTTCATCAGACCAGAGGACATTTTCCCAAAAAGTACGATCTTTGTCCACATGCGCAGTTGCAAACCGTAATCTGGCTTTTTTATGGCGGTTTTGGAGCACTGGCTTCTTCTATGCTGAGCTGCCTTTCAGGTTGTCGATATAGGATTTGTTTTATTGTGGATATATAATCTTTTGTACCTGTTTCCTCCAGCATCTTCACAAGGTCTTTTGCTGTGATTCTGGGATTGATTTGCACCAAAGGACATTCATCTCTAGGAGACAGAATGAGTCTCCTTCCCGAGTGGTATTACGGCTGCGTGGTCCCATGGTGTTTATACTTGCATACTATTGTTTGTACAGATGAACGTGGTACCTTCAAGAGTTTGGAAATTGCTCCCAAGGATGAACCAGACTTGGAGGTCCACAATTCTTTTTCTGAGGTCTTGGCTGATTTCTTTGATTTTCCTATGATGTCAAGCAAAGAGGCACTGAGTTTGAAGGCAGGCCTTGAAATACATCCACAGGTGCACCTCCAATTGACTCAAATGATGTCAATTAGCCTTTCAGAAGCTTTTAAAGCCATGACATCATTTTCTGGAATTTTCCAAGCGGTTTAAAAAGGAACAGTCAATTTAGTGTATGTAAACTTCTGACCCACTGGAATTGTGATACAGTGAATAATAAATTAAATAATCTGTCTGTAAACAATTGTTGGAAAAAATTACTTGTGTCATGCACAAAGTAGATGTCCTAACCGACTTGCCAAAACTATAGTTTGTTAACAAGAAACCTGTAGAGTGGTTGAAAAACAAGTTAATGACTCCAACCTAAGTGTATGTAAACTTCCGACTTAAACTGTAAATACACGTCACCTACTGTAGTTCAATAACCAATTTTTGTATATATATTTTTTTCAAACTCAAGGTGTCATCATCGCTGACACCCTAAACTTTCTACAGACATCTTTGAAAACTGTTCTAATTCAGTTACCAAACTTAGCATCTGCACAGCTCTGCAAGCAAATGTTTGACATGTGTAAATTGTTCAAAGTAGTCCTTGTGTATAGAGTTATGGTTTGTTTAATTTTGAAATCAATGGTTGTTCTGTTGAAGTAGAAAACTACACTGAACAAAAATAAATATTTTAAAAAATGCAACATGTATAGTGCTATAGTGATGTTTCATTTTTATATATTTTTTATCCCAGAAATGTAATGTGCACAAAAAGTTTCTCAAATTTTGTTCACAAATTTATTTACAGATGTGGAGGTCATGTGCTGGTTACACATGGTTTGTGGTTGCGAGGCCGGTTCGACGTACTGCCAAATTCTCTAAAACCACGGAGGCAGCTTATGGAAGAAAAATGTATATCAAATGCTCTGGCAACAGATCTGGTGGACATTCCTGCAGTCAGCATGCCAATTGCATGCTCCCTCAAAACTTGAGACATTGTGTTGTGTGACAAAACTGCACATTTTAGAGTGGCCTTTTATTGTCCCCAACATAAAGTGCACCTGTGTAATGATGATGCTGTTTAATCAACTTCTACACATACAACACCTGGCAGGTGTTTTATCTTGGCAAATAAGAAATGCTCACTAACAGGGATGTAAACAACATTTTTAGAGAAATACGTTTTTTGTGCATATGGAACATTTCTGGGATCTTTTATTTCAGCTCATGAAACACAGGACCAACACTTTACATGTTGTGTTTATATTTTGGCAGGCATTGTGATATGAAAGCCTGACTGTTTTCATTGCCTTTCTACAGATACTTCCTGTTCAACTTCTGTCCTTTACCAGATATTAAAACTAGCTCTGTGTGAGTGAGTGAGTGAGTGAGTGAGTGAGTGAGTGAGTGAGTGAGTGAGTGAGTGAGTGAGTGAGTGAGTGAGTGAGTGAGTGAGTGAGTTACGTGAACAACGAGTTAAAATGTTTGTCCTTCTCCATTGATGACTGCTCTCCATACTCGTCATTCAAACCACCTAGTGAGTAAAGACAGTACGGTTAACACATTCTCTCACATGTAGTGTTCTTCTCTATCCATGCTGAAAGATGTGTGAGACAAGAAAACGTGCCCCGAGACAAGAGTGACAGATCAACTCAGGAATGACACGTCTCGCCCTGGTTACGGTAACTCACAACCCACAAGGCACCTGCCGAGACACTTGTTTTTCTATAATTTCTCTCTGCCGTCTCTCTAGATCTCCCCGCAGTGCTGAATTGAGAGTTTCAAAATTAACTTCCTGTTGTTGATGGGCTGTCATGATCCCGGAGGCTAACAAGGGACTCTCTGCCAGCCATCATTCAACTTCCCATGATGCAAATATGGCCTCTCTTTACCCTGTGGGCAGAGGACACCACCAGGTCCACCCTAGCCAGTATAATACACCAACTGTAGACAGATAAGGCTTGACTAGCCCAGGAGGACATCCTCAAAACATCCTCATTCAAAACACCATACCAGCGTGTTCAGCACAGTCACTATGTAATGAGGTACCAGATCTGGGTTAAAAATAGTATTTGTTTTCTTTTAAGTACTTTTGAGTGTTTGTTTGGTTTAGTCCGCTGGAGTGCTAGTCCAGGTGGGTGGAGTTTGCCCTTTTAATACTACTCTGTTGGTTACATTTACACCCAGGCAAGCTCAATTAAGTCCCGCAGAACTATTTGGAAGATGTCAAATACTGTTTGAACCGAGGTGTGGAGATCCATTGACATTCTCTCATCCCCATGTCCAGTATCAAATTCACCCATACTTCCCTTTTCTATAGTCACTATGAGCAATGTCTTGTTTAAAAGCCAACCCAAGTAATAATAGTATCATACCAACAAAGCAGCCAATTAATTATATGTAGAGTGTAACAGACTAAGTTCCTGTTTAAGTGTTACCTCCTAAACAGCTCCAACCAGAGGGGAACCCCCCCCCCCCCACACACTTCCTGTTTTAGTACCATGTCTGTGTGCACTACTGTGACATTGGGCATAAGGATAACATAGGCTCTGAAAACACTACAGTTGTATCTACACGGAACAAAAATATAAATGCAACATTTTACTGAGTTTCAGTTCATATAAAAGGAAATCAGTCAATTGAAATAAATTAATTAGGCCCTAATCTATGGGTTTTCACATGACTGGGAATACAGATATGCATCTGTTGGTCACAAATACCAACAAACAAAAAAGTATGGGTGTGGATCAGAAAACCTGTCAGTATCTGGTGTGCAGCACGACACATCTCCTATGCATAGAGGTGATCAGGCTGTTGATTGTGGCCTGTTGACCCACTCCTAATCGATGTCTGTTGTTGGATATTGGCAGGAACTAGAACACGCTGTCATACACATGGATCCAGAGCATCTCAAACATTCTCAAAAAGAAAAGCATCGCAAGTTTGAATTTTATAAAGTTAGTTTGGGAGAGGTGGAAAAAATGTTGATGATCAACTTAGATGGAAAGCTACTGAGGATGGTAGCTGACTATAGCCACTGCTATCCGTCATATATTTAATCTAAGCCTAGAGGAAAGTATTTGTCCTCAGGCCTGGAAGGAAGCCAAAGTAATTCCGCTATATTTAATCTAAGCCTAGAGGAAAGTATTTGTCCTCAGGCCTGGAAGGAAGCCAAAGTAATTCCGTAACCCAAGAGTGTTTGACCAAATACAATACTATTTCTCTGTATACAAATTATCAGACTTTCAGCATGCTTATAGAGAAGGACACAAATGACTGATGATTGGTTGAAAGAAATTGATAAGTTTGTGGGAGCTGTACTGTTAGATTTCAGTGCATCCTTTGATATTACTGACCATAACCTGTTGCTGAAAAAAACATATGTGATTAGGCTTTTCAGCCTCAGCTCTGAATCCACAATATGGCATTCTTTAATGGAAGGTTCTCTAATTTCAAACATGTAAAGTGTGGTGTACCGCAGGGCAGCACTCTCAGCCCGGTAGTCTTTTCTATTTTTACCAATGACCTGCCACTGGCATTAAACAAAGCATGTGTCCATGTATGCTGATGATTCAACCATATACGCATCAGCAACCACAGCTAATGAAGTCACTGAAACCCTTAAAGAGTTGCAGTCTGTTTTGGAATGGGTGGGCAGTAATAAACTGGTACTGAACATCCCTAAAACCAAGAGCATTGTATTTGGTACAATTCATTCCGTAAGTTCTAGACCTCAGCTGAATCTGGCTGTTGAACAAGTTGAGGAGATTAAATTACTTGTTACTGTAAACTGTCATGGTCAAAACATATAGGTACAACGGTTGTAAATATGGGGAGAGGTCTGGCCGTAATAAAGAGATGATTTTGACCCCACATTCCAAAAAGCAAGTCCTGCAAGGAAAGACCTAGTTAAGCTGCAGCTGGCCCAGAAGTCTTGCTCTTCATTGAAATCAGAAGGCTGATATAAATACTATGCATGCCAGCCTCTCTTGGCTTCTTTTTACAAGAAACAATGTTTTGAAAATCCCAAATTGTTTCCATGGTCAACATACACACAGCTCTGACACACACACTTACCGCACCAGACATGCCACCAGGGGTCTTTTCACAATCCCAAAATCCAGAACAAATTCAAGAAAGTGTACAGTATTATACAGAACCATTATTGCATGGAACTGCCTTCCATCTCATATTGCTCAAATAAACAGCAAACCTGGTTAAAAAATAAACACCTCACGGCACAACGCCTCTTCCCTATTTGACCTAGATAGTTTGTGTTTATGTATTGGTATTGATATGTAGGCTGTGTGCGCCTTTTTTCATTTATGTAGCGCTGTCCTTGATTCATGTTCTGTGGTGACCCAAGGAAGAGTAGCTGCTGCTTTTGCAAAAGCTAATGGGGATCCAAGGAAAATACCTAAATGGGTGACATGTGAGCATGCAGGCCATGGAAAAACTAGGGCATTTTCAGCTTCCAGGAATTGTGTACAAATCCTTGCGACATGGGGCCATGCATTATCATGCTGAAACATGAGGTGATGGATGGATGGCACAACAATGAACCTCAGGATATCATCACGGTATCTCTGTGCATTCAAAATGACCATTGATCGAAATTAGCTAAAACATTGGTGGCTTATTGGCTTATGGTAGAGAAATGTACATTAAATGTTCTGCAACTGCTCTGCTAGATATTCCTGCAGTCAGCATGCCAATTGCATGCCCCCTCAACTTGAGACACCTGTGGCATTGTGTGGCAAAACTGCATATTTTAGAGTGGCCTTTTATTGTCCCCAACACAAGGTGCACCTGTGTAATGATCATGCTGTTTAATCAGTTTATTGATATAGCACACCTGTCAGGTGGATGGATTATATTGGGAAAGGACAAATTCTCACTAACAGGGATATAAACAAATTTGTGCACAAAATTGGAGAGAAAAAAATTTGAGTATGAAAAATGTTTGGGATCTTTTATTACAGCTCATTAAACATGGGACCAAAACTTTGCATTTATATTTTTGTTCAGTATGGTTATTAGAGCAACACTAAGCAATAGAAGGGCGAATCCACGCCAGCGGAAAATATCAGATGGTTCTGACCATTTTCACATGGAAACTTCATTTTGGAGGAAAGATATTTACATTTGTATCACAAACCATTTTTTTAAAATTGTATCATCATGATAAAAGTGACCATTTTAGACCTATACATGCCTCATATAACACCCTATGATCTGTGAACCGTATATGATACATGCAACATCTTGGTGTCATTATACTCCTTATAGTGTGTTCTAAACACGTTAGAACACAATATGAAGTGTATAATGACACCAAGAGTATGGCGCCGACAGACATGGCAGCTAGAATTTTGCTAGGATTGTCTGGGAGTGGTGTAGGGGGAAACTAGAAGTTATTGGCAGAGAGGTCTGGAACTCTTATTGGTCTATTAACTAATTTACCACATGGTGATGTCACCAGGCAGGCAAAAAGTCTATCCCACCAAAACAGGCTGGAATTTCAAAACAGCTCATACACTAAAATGGCATTATCATAATTATCACATGCCAACAGACTGAGATCTGGTATTATTCCAACCTCAGTGTGGAAATATATATAAAAACAAGGAAATAACATTTTTGACTGCACTGGGCCTTTAATCTCATAACTAACCTTTTTGTTCATATTAAGACATATTGTTAGGAACAATATACTGTAGAAATACATCAAATATCCAGAGTGGGCTCCCTGCTAATTCTGAAAGTATGATACATTTTATGTACATGTCATTGTTTGGTTTACCAGGCACCTGCATGTTTTGGAACAAAGCCTGCCAAGTGTCCCAAGTAGCTGACACCATGATACTGAATAGATGGGAGGTCATCAAAAAAAATAATCCCTGAGGTTGACATGTGGGATCGCAAGCGAAAGATGATCACCAAAGTCCCCTGCCCTGCTGTGGTGAAAGAATACAACAAGAATATGGGTGGGGTGGATCTGTAGCTCAGTTGGTAGAGCATGGCGCTTGTAACGCCAGGGTAGTGGGTTCGATTCCCGGGACCACCCATACGTAGAATGTATGCACACATGACTGACTGTAAGTCGCTTTGGATAAAAGCGTCTGCTAAATGGCATATATTATTATTATTATCTACTTGACTAACTGATTGCACCGGAACAAAATCAGATCAAAGAAGTTGTACCACCAGCTGGTGTTCCACTTCCTGGACATGATCTTAGTGACCACCTGGCTGCTCTATCAAAGAGATTGTTAAGGCACTGGCACGAGAAAGAAGGGACAATTTTTTTTTTTTTTTTTTTTTTTTAAATAATCGGTATACCTTCAAGTCATACGTCGCTGAAGGCCTATGCAAAAGTGGAAAGAGTCTGGAGTGCAAGAAAGGTCATCCCAGTTCCACAATTAAGAGAGAGTACGAGAAGAGGAGAAAAGGACCCGCTGCTCCAATTCGCCTGGATGCCACAGCCCACTGGATGATTATGGCTGAAAAGAAGGGGAGATGCAAGGTACCAGGGTGCACAGGTACACCAAAAGCCAAGTACCAGAAATGTGATGTCCACCAGAAACTGCTTCCAGAGGTTCCACACAGAATTGGAAATAAGAGTGTGCTTTGTCAAAAAAGAGAAACACTGATTCAAACAATAACCCACAAACACACATTCAGACACAGTGAAACACACACACACACACACACACACACATATATAGGCTAACCCCTCCACACAGTAATTTGGATGTTGGCTTATGTTTATATGAAACATTTATACAGGAGGTGGTGTTAGTTGTAATTAGTAGTAGTTTGGTTATTTGAGGTTTTGACTTTAAAGCGTCTAATTGTAATTGGTTGGAACTATTTGTGGTTGATGTTTGTCCCAAAAAAATAAATAAAATAAAAAAAACTATATTCATTTATAACTTATATGCATATATTCCTTGTTTTCCTTATTCATATGTACTACAGAAAACCTTGGTGTTTCAGTAGCACATTGTTGCCCTGAGACAACAAACCAATATCGGGTTGGGCAACACATTTTATGATGGGGGTCCCTGATGATATATCCAAGCTCACAAATATATATAAATATGACAAATATTAATTTTCACAAAGTCTGCTACCTCAGTTTGTATGATGGCAATTTGCAAATACTCCAGAATGTTATGAAGAGTGATCAGATTAATTGCAATGTCACTCTTTGCCATGCAAATGAACCAAATCCCCCAAAAAACATTTCCACTGCATTTCAGCCCTGCCACAACAGGACCAGCTGACATCATGTCAGTGATTCTCCCGTTAACACAGGTGTGAGTGTTGACGAGGACAAGGCTGGAGATCACTCTGTTATTCAAACTCAATCAGGATGGTGGTGCTTGGAATAATTGTTCTTCCTCTGTCAACCGTGGTTACCTGCAATGAAACATGTGACGTGGTGTCAAGGGCAGCAAAGAAGCCACTTCTCTCCAGGAAAAACATCAGTGACAGACTGATATTCTGCAAAAGGTAGAGGGATTGGACTGCTGAGGACTGGGGTAAAGTCATTTTCTCTGATGAATCCCCTTTCCGATTGTTTGGGGCATCTGGAAAAAAGCTTGTCCGGAGTAGACAAGGTGAGCGCTACCATCAGTCCTGTGTCATGCCAACAGTAAAGCCTCCTGAGACCATTCAGGTGTGGGGATGTTTCTCAGCCAAGGGAGTGGGCTCACTCACAATTTTGCCTAAGAACACAGCCATGAATAAAGAATGGTACCAACACATCCTCCGAGAGCAACTTCTCCCAACCATCCATGAACAGTTTGGTGACGAACAATGCCTTTTCCAGCATGATGGAGCACCTTGCCATAAGGCAAAAGTGACAAGTTAGTGGCTCGGGGAACAAAACATCAATATTTTGGGTCCATGGCCAGGAAACTCCCCAGACCTTAATCCCATTGAGAACTTGTGGTCAATCATCAAGAGGCGAGTGGACAAACAAAAACCCACAAATTCTGACAAACTCCAAGCATTGATTATACAAGAATGGACTGCCATCAGTCAGGATGTGGCCCAGAAGTTAATTGACAGCATGCCAGGTTGGATTGCAAAGGTCTTGAAAAAGAAGGGTCAACACTGCATATATTGACTCTGCATCAACTTCATGTAATTGTCAATTAAAGCCTGACACTTATGAAATGCTTGTAATTATACATCAGTATTCCATAGTAACATCTGACAAAAATATCTAAAGACACTGAAGCAGCCAACTTTGTGGACATTAATATTTGTGTCATTCTCAACTTTTGGCCACAACTGTATAAAAATAATAATATAAAAAAAGAGTGTAGTGCTCAGAAATTGACTTTTTGGGCCTGAATGCCAAAATTTAAGACATAAAAGGTGCTCAAAGTCTACCCCTTTTGCCTACCCCACCATACAGTACCATGAGACAGTCATGTCTTCATTACTGGTAAAGACAAAATGGTTGAGATTTGATATAATTTAAAAGCTTACAAACAGGTTTGCCAAAAAAATTATTAAAGTTTTAAAAAATAAAACACTTACATTTAACATCAATTATCAAAAAACCCATAAACGCCCATTTTTTTCTTCATATTAGCATATGTTGTAGCTTTGACCCCATTTGAAATAATCAAAGGGTTTTGTGCTGTGTCCGCCACTCGTTGAGACACAACATGCTCTTGAAATACAGGGTGTGTGTCATGTTTTGGCTAATAAATGTACTAAAATGGAAATACAATTTAAATTTCAAATTGGTACCACAAAAGGTGGTTGGGGCCACACGGAGAATGTTGACATGAATGGGAAGATCTGTTGCTTAAAATTATACTGGAAACCTATTGAAATAAAATGGATAGAATAGACTTGACCATTTAAGATGACAATCGATGGTGGGTGGACCAGCGGTCGGTCATCTTTGTGGTAGTAAAATAAATAAAAATATATATATGTTTTTTTACATTTCAATGGTGTACCAGCTAAATTGTAGTTTTCTGAAGGGATAGGTCCATTCCATTATTATTTCCATTATTGAAATGACACCGACCCTGTATTCAAGAGCATGTTGTGTCTCAACTGATGGAGGGCACAACACCAACATGTCAGAACTGAAATATGGTTTAACCTTTTTTCGTGTCAATTATCTATATATTTTTTGATATTCACATACGTTATGTGAATATCAACACAAAAAAGGTTTCATGATTTTTACATTTTATTTCAAATAAAATTGTTTGAAAATACTGTTTTTAAATAAGCTTTTAAGTATCAAACTCAAAACCATTTATGTTTTCCATTGATGAACACATTGATGTCTAATGACATTGCGGGGTATGCCAAATTCGTTAAACACCTAAGCACCTTGATCTCCTGAATGTTTTTCGTATTCGGGTCCAAAAAGGAACTTCTCCAAAAATTCACATTCTTCCATGGGCAAACACGTATGGAAAGCGATTGTTTAAATCAAACGGAATGCTGTCAAAAACAGATTGAATTGATATGCATTTCACCTATAAAGGAGTAGAAGGACACCAAGATGTATGTATCATGTACGGTTCACAGATCATAGTCTAACTGGGGTATGTATAGGTCTAAAAAGGGCCTAAAATGGCCAATTTCATCATGACTTCTCAAAAATGGTTTGTGATACAAATGTAAAAAGCACGTTAAACATCCCTCTTCCCAATTAAGTTCCTTTGTGAGAATTGCCAGAACAACCTGATAACAACAATGTTTTCAGCTCCCGCTGGCATGAAATTGTCCAGAAATGTCTGAATGTTTTTGTGGGCACGTAGACATAAACTGAGGTAATCCAGTGATAAAACACAAATTATCAACTGTGTACAAACACATTTTCTATTGCAGGTGCATGGTCAATTCTTTCAAAACAAGAAAAGTGTATACTTCACACTTGTTGCAACTACTGGCTCTACACAGTGCACTTGTACAAGCAGACAATCGTGACTACTTCACAGGGTCACCCACTGTATTTTAATATGTTCTCCCACCTACCTCATTGACTATGTCTCTCCTGGCTGCTTCAATTCAAGACTGCTTGATCTATAGCCGTTACGCTTTTACCCTTCTCCCTCCCTCTTTTACCCTTCTCCCTCCCTCTTTTACCCTTCTCCCTCCCAGGTGTTCCATCTTTGCCCTTGAAGGTGAAAGGAGCACTAACAAGATGACATTGCACAGGTCCTCTATTTCTCCTCTCAGGAATGTGTGTGTGTGTGTGTGTGTGTGTGTGTGTGTGTGTGTGTGTGTGTGTGTGTGTATGTGAGCGAGCGAGCGAGACATGAGGTAGTGAAAGAAGGAGATCGAGGAAGGGAGAAAACGAGAAGGGGGTGAAGTAGAGAGGAGAGGAAGCAGTGAACCGTACCCTAGTGATGAGGCTACATGAGTCTGGGAAGCCGCTACCTGTAATTACTTTCTTTGTTGGTTTATTTTGCGCTCCTGGGATTTTTTTTTCTCTTTTTTTTCTCACCTCCTACTGATCAGCCTCCGTACAGCTCTCTTCCCCCCTTCTCTTTTTCCATCTCGCTCACCCTCCTCTAACCATATCTCAGTCCTTGGGCATAAATCAGCCCTTTACAAAGAATCTAATTAAGCTCAGCGTGCCTAATAAGGCGCTGGGGCATGGCGGTGTTGCTGCAGGTCGGTGAGGTCGCTCCCTGGTCCTGGAGCCTTCTGGAGATGAATGAAAATGTCAAGCATGTATAAGAGAGGACTAGGGTAATATGCCTGAGGAGAAAGGATGGAGGAAAGCTTGGAGGCTGTCTGTGTGGAGAGAGAGAGAGATCAGATTTTTACCTGTGTATCACACCCACCTCAGCTGACTTCCTTTGTTCATGCTGCGGAGGTGAAGAACACCAAAACAGGCTCATTCACTCCAAATGTAACAGAGGTGCGTCGGTGAATCACACTCGTGCAGTGGGTAACTCCCGAGCTAATGCTCCTGCTTTAGCTCAGAGGGCTAACAATCATGTAGCAGACCCTGGTTCGAATCCAGACAGTGACACACACTCATCCTAGCAGGCCTTTGAACAAGCACAGTGCAATAGTTATGTCATTGACTTTATAGTTGCCCTATGGATTAATCAACTCGCTAAGATATTATGTTGGGATTTGACTAATTGATCAGCAAGGCCTACTGTATTTTACGTGTTGCACAGTACGTGTAGCTAAAGGTGCGTCGAGCAGGATATGCCTAGATACAATATTATTTGCAGGATGGTGCATTTCTCTCAATCAGTAACTGATACGCAACAAGAGCACAGTAAGCACCACGTTACCCAATTTTCTAATAATTGCTGAAGTTAATCAACAACATTCAGCTCAGCTCTTCATGCAACGAACAGAACCACACCAAAACAAGCAGATAAAGGTTTGACCTCTGAACACCTGTAGGCCTACACATACATACAGTACCAGTCAAACGTTTGGACACGCCTACTCATTCAAGGGTTTTTATTTATTTTAACCATTTTCTACATTGTAGAACAATAGTGAATACATCAACACTATAAAATAACACATATGGAATCATGTAGTAATTATTTTTTTTTAAGTGTTCAACAAATCAAAATACCACCCTTTGCCTTGACAGATTTTCACACTGTTGGCATTCTCTCAACCAGCTTCACCTGGAATGCTTTTTCAACAATCTTGAAGGAGTTCCAACATGTGTTGAGCACTTGTTGGCTGATTTTCCTCCACTCTGCAGTCCAACTCATCCCAAACCATCTCAATTGGGTTAAGGTCAGGTGATTATGGAGGCCAGGTCATCTGATGCAGCACCATAACTCTCGTTCTTGGTTAAATAGCCCTTACGCAGCCCGGAGGTGTGTTTTTAGTCATTGTCCTGTTGAAAAACAAATGATAGTCCCACTAAGCGCAAACCAGAGCGGATGGCGTATCGCTGCAGAATGATGTGGTAGCCATGCTGGTTAAGTGTGCCTTTTATTCTAAATAAATCACTGACAGTGTCACCAGCAAAGCATCACCCACATCACACCGCCTCCTCCATGCTTCACGGTGGGAACTACACATGCAGAGATAATCTGTTCATCTACTCTGCGTCTCACAAAGACACGGCGGATGGAACCAAAAATCTCAAATTTGGACTCATCAGACCAAACGACAGATTTCCACCGGTCTAATGTCCATTGCTCGTGTTTCTTGGCACAAGCAAGCATCTTCTTATTATTGGTGTCCTTTAGTAGTGGTTTCTTTGCGGTAATTCGACCATGAAGGCCTGATTCACGCAGTCTCCTCTGAACAGTGTGTCTGTTACTTCAACTCTGTGAAGCATTTATTTAGGATTCAATCGGAGGCTGGTAACTAATGAACTTATCCTCTGCAGCAGATGTAACTCTGGGTCTTCCTTTCCCGTGGCTGTCCTCATGAGAGCCAGTTTCATCATAGTGCTTGATGGTGTTGGCGACTACACTTGAAGAAACGTTAAAAGTTCTTGAACTTTTCAAGATTGACTGACCTGCATGTCTTAAAGTAATGATGGACTGTTGTTTCTCTTTGCTTATTTGAGCTGTTCTCACCATAATATGGACTTGGTATAGTACCAAATAGGGCTATCTTCTGTATACCACCCCTACCTTGTCACAACGACTGATTGGCTCAAAGAAATTCCACAAATTCACTTAACAAGGCACACCTGTTAATTGAAATGCATTCCAGGTGACTACCTCTAGAAGCTGGTTGAGAAAATGCAAAGCGGTCATCAAGGCAAAGGGGGCTGGCTACCTTGAAGAATCTCAAATATATTTTAATTTGTTTAATACTTTTTTGGTTACTACATGATTCCATGTGTTTCATTTCATAGTTTTGATGTCCTCACTATTATTCTACAATGTAGAAAACAGTAAAAAAAAATAAAGAAAAACCCTTGAATGAGTAGGTGTGTCCAAACTATATCCCCTCCATTCCCCCATCATCCCACCATGTTTCTCAACTGAGCCATGTCAAAAGCTTTAGTGAAAACCTCCAGACAGACTTACAAGTCAAAGCCCTAAATCTGACAGGCAACATTCTAGCAGGGAGGGATAGAAACTGTGGTTAAATCAGTCTCCACTGCAGACCAACTCAACGGCCAGAACACCCCAGCCTGGTCCTAATCCCCGCTGCTCTGTGGGCGGTTGGAAGAAAGCGTCTGACAGAGCCAGGTGGAGTCGGGGCCACCCGCAACCCCTGCCGGCGCTCCAGACACCAGTTAATGATGCCAGTGGATCGATACCCAAACAAAGTGAGCAAGGGTTTGACCTCTCACTTGTTTTATCGCCCCGTGCCGCCTGCGGAGCCACACAAAGCATAGTGTACAGACTGGAAAGTAGCCCAACACTCAGAGCTGATTCATATCCAGCAAAGGTTTTTCCAATAGTCACTTCGAAATTGGACGTTCGTCCATGTCCCGAGGTCGTCGGGAGATTCCTTCAAAACCCGTCACTAGGGGCAATGGTCAGCGATATTACCATCAAGTAGGCTTGGGTTTTGCTAAGGCAAAGTTTCCCAAACTCTGTCCTCGTGACCCCAAGGGGTGCACATTTTGGTTTTTGCCCTAACACTACACAGTTGATTAAAATAGTCAAATGATCAAGCTTTGATCAGTTGAATCAGCTGTGTCAAACTCATTCCCCAGGCGGCCATGTGTCTATGGATTATCACTTTGATCACCTTGATTGATGAATTAAGGTCAATATTTAGTAAAGAACTTCCCTCACCTGGTTGTCTAGGTCTTAAATGAACGGAAAAACTAAAAACCTGCAGACACTAGGCCTTCCATGGAATGAGTTTGACGCCCGTGTTAGGGGGGAAAATCTAAAGTTGCACTCCTTGGAGTCACGAGGACCGAGTTGGGGAACTCTGTACTAGGGTGTTGTGGATAGGGATTGTGGATGGGCGTAAGCCGCAAGCTCTGGCTCACAGGGTTGCGTGTTCAATTGCAATGCTAGACAATTATTATTATTATTTATTTTTTTTTATCTAGTCCAAACCTTACCCCTTATTTTAACTATTCGGAATTAACGCCCAAATTGAACCATGGGATGCCCCGGCGACAACAGCAGGTGGCTCAACTGATCACTGTGACAACCCATAAACAACAACGAAATTTGACATTTGGGGAAAAGTCTGGATCTGAAGTCAAACCATGAGATCTTGTTGTCTATGTCAACGTGTTTAGGGACTTATTTGCCATCATCAGTTGTGGGGAGCAGCTCTCTAAAGTGCCTATGAATAACATTAGACCTAATGGTTAATGCAAGTGGGCTGTATACCTAATTCTGTACTTGAATATGACGTATGAGTGATATTAGTGTAGGCTATATTACCAGGTCATAACAATTCTCTCTTTTGTTTTAAACAATGCAATTCAAACACACAAATAACCATACAGGGTGTTTCTTTGTGTTGAACAACGATCTCATGATGTCAATGCATCTCACTAATTGGCATGTGATACAAAGAGGGTAGCGAGCAGCCAAAATAGTCAACAGCAGTGGTAACTTCATCACCAGTAGTATAAAGATAACACGGTCTGTCTCATACACAAATATAGCCCATCTGTTTCACTCAATAGGCATGTGAGAATATTCGCACCCTGGTATTACTGTGGCAAACACAGAGGCGTGGTTTGCTAGAGCGTGAAGAAACATGCCACTGCTCACTCATTTTCTCACTTTACGTGTGGCAATGGCAACAAGCTCTCACAGTCTCACTGCAGAATTAGACATTTGTCCACATTTCCCAAACGTCTAATTTTGAAGTTGCTCCAAACAACAAATTTCTCATTGTTTTTGACAACCTGGATTGCTCCTTCTGCTCTGCATTGTTCCATTGGGGTTAGGGTTAAGTTTAGGTGTTGTATTAAAGGGTTAAGGTTAGGGAAAGGGGAAGCTAACATGCTAAGTATTGTGCAAAGTTTCTAATGATCTAAAATAGTCAGTGATGAGATTCCAACTCACTACATTGCGGTGCCTTTGTTCGCGTTATGTACAGAATAATACCAAATGCTCTGAGACCAGGTTGCTTGGCTGGTTTTGAAGGCATTTCCCAGATGTCCTCGGGATATGTATAGACATCCAATTTCAAAGTCAATCTTGAATGATCTCCCTGGGCAATGTTTTGTTAAGATGTATGCAGCACAGTATGTGTTTACATGATTAGGCTAGTCCTCTCTTGCGCCACATGCGGATAAATCATATGTAATTGCGCAACTTGGAGATCATGTAAAGAGCCATTGGAAAATACACTATCAAAATATAACTAGTGTCACAGCTTGCCTCTTGAAATGACCCTCCACAAGTTCGCCTTATTCGGTATAAAGACAAAAGTGAGGTAATGAAGCCAAGATCCGTCCGAACAGAGATAAATCAGTCCTGCATAAAAGGTTTATCGAATTAATATCGCAGACCATGAATTACATCACAAGTGCATAACCATGCCAGATAGGTCTTACCTTCAGAGTTTGGAGAGTCCCATCACACGAAATGTTTGCCTAGTTATGCGCTGAAACTAAAATAATGTCAGCCTCTACGTCAGGATACCTTCCATAAACAAATTACCAGACCATGTAGGTTGGCTGGCTATGGTCTAGATCACATTGATCGAACTGTACGGATGTAGTTTTTTGGGTAGCATCTAGACCAAACGATAAAGCCTATTGCATGCACTTGCAAGTCCTTGCAAAAAGACGCAGTAAATCATGCGAAAATGAAGTCACAAGTTCCAGATATGAGATCCGTTGGAGTTGATGCTCCACAGCTACAGGTCTCAAATTCACGTCTGCCCATGCGCTTATGCAACGCACTACTACTGCCAGCTGCCAGCATTTAGCGCCAAGTTAAAATAGATGCCTGTTGCGGTTTTACTCTCTTTACTCGAGATCGCTAGAGCCGTACATAAGTAATATGCTGTGCTGTGAGGTTAACACTGCAGTGGTTCAGCTCAATCTCCTGTCGCACAGTTCAGCCTATTTGCGATGCATCATCGTATACAGCACTCCACCGCCAATAAATGTGCATGAATGATGACGGTATTTATTTATACATTTGGGGCATATAGGCCTGGTTATTTTGTTCTTGGGCAATCTGTTTGAATAGTCTTTCACATTGATAGGTAGATGTAGACATGGGTTACATTTTACCGCTTTTTCGGGACGAATTTAGGTTAATATAAGCCTTACACACAGGCACACTGTCTGTTTGACATATCAGTGATCAACATGCAAAACATCTAGGCTGCATATCCTCTGAACATTCTGACATTGCGAGACTACAGAGAACGTTCGTGGCATGTCGTTGTCCAAGAATTGAGCAGCCTCCTGATTCAGAATGTTTTATGTGGTCTTGTTAATCAATCGATTTTACAACAGTAGGCTATTTATTAGTATCAATAAAGACATTGGTGGCTCATGTCACAGAGAGAGAGACTCGGAATGCCCGTGTGTTTTTAAACTAGAGATGCCCACGTGATGTCAATCAATCTTAAATTCAGAATTTAAACCAATGATATTGCAGTACTCACAAATGCCCATCCTCCAAAGTTCTGCCCAACCAGGAAGTTAGAAGCCGGCGGTGTCAGAGGTAGGTTTTAACTTTATGGAAACGTCACGTCGTATCTTTTGTAAAATAACACTATATCATCAGCACAAATATACTGATGTCACTTAACTTTTATTTTTCTCTGCCATAAGTCATTTATAAGATGGGGCAAATAGAAGCCGATACATGTTACTTTCACGTTCACTATTGCCTTTCTCTGGTTGACTGCATGCTTTACCAACAGTCACTGTCCGGGTATAGTTGATCAGCTAACCAGTGTAGTCATTTAGTGGACACGTCATATTATACTTATCATAAGTACTGTATTACTTGCCCTACTGAAGCCTACAATTCTCTGCATTTCTGTCTATAGCTTACTATACAATCAGACTGTGATAGGAAATATAGGTAGTCTATTCGGTGTCAATAACCGTTTATTTTTGTCTCATCTCATACCAGACCATTGGCTAAGCTAAATAAGCGGGTTGTTTCCTTCAGTGGAAACTGCAACACACTCAGCTTCTCACAGGTTGTGGAGCGGGCCCTGGGACATGGGCACCTGTTTATTTTCATACACTGATCTTCTCTTGTATACACATCGATTCATTGTATACATTCCAGAGGACTGACGAGAGGTTACTAAAAGGCACCATGGACAGCCAGGAGGTGGGAGCCATGCTAGAGGAGTGTCACATGGCTGCGTCTGCAGCAGGTCTGGTGGTTGTGGAGCCCACAGAGGAAGTCAAGCTCAACTTCCAAAGATACAGAGGTACTCCAGCAGAGGGTGCTCTTTGCCTAGTTCTAAAATTATGGCTGGGACAAAGTTTGTAGCTTTGCGGGGCCATAATGTGTTGTCAGGTGTTTAAATCTAGCGTAGAATAGGATTAAATCCAAATCAAATAACTTAATTTGCCTTCCTGAGTTGCGCAGCGGTCTAAGGCAATGCATCGCAGTGTTGCAATGTCACAACAGCCTGGGGTTAGATCCAGTCACTAATGGCTGTGACTGGTAGTGCCATAGGGTGGTGCACAATTGGCACAGCGTTGTCCGGGTTAGGGGAGGATTTGGCCGGGGGGACTTTACTTGGCTCATTGCGCTCTAGCGACTTGTGGCGGGCGGGGCGCCTGCAGGCTGACTTCTCTCTTCAGTTGATCAGTTTTTTCTTGGTGTAGCTGGAACCACCGCTACCTCACCTGAGCGTAGTTTTCTGTCGGAGTAAACCCTCGAGGTTTACTGTTTGTTTTATTGTTCACATCTTTATGCAGGAGTTTGTTTTCAACTCACTCACTATCGAGTGAATGCAAAGGGGTTCTTACAAAAAGGAGATCTTACAAAAAGGACAGCCGTGTTTTTATATTATAAACGTCAGTAATGCAGATTTTGTCCATCTTCAGGAAACTCATTTGTGTGAAAAATTGTCTCTTTTTTTTCAGTCACAATAGGGAGATAGGCCTATCTCGGTCATGGATCAAACCATTCTGCTGGTGTTTTGACGCTTATCCACAAGTTGAAACGCGACATTCTATAATCTACATCTTCACGATGGGTCATTTGTTTTGTACTTTTACGCATTTTTCTCCCCAATTTCATGACATCCAATTGGTAGTTACAGTATTGTCCCATCGCTACAACTCCCCTACGGACTTGTGATGGTCGAGAGCCATGCGTCCTCCGAAACATGACCCTGCCAAGCTGCACTGCTTCTTGACACACTGCTCGCTTAACCTGGAAACCGTCCGTGCCATTGTGTCAGAGGAAACACCATCCAGCTGGTGACCTAAGTCAGCTTGCAGGCGTCCGGCCCGCCATAAGGAGTCGCTAGAGCGTGATGAGACAAGGAAGTACCGGCCAGCCAAACCCTCCCCTAACCCGGACGACACTGGGCCAATTGTGCACCGCCTCATGGGTCTCCCAGTCATGGTGGGCTGTGACACAGCCTGGAATCTAACCCGGGTCCATAGTGATGTGCCTTACACCGCTGCACCACTCAGGAGGACAATGCTATTTTCATCATCTGTAATGTGTATGGACATAACTCGAAAGGTGCTCCAAATAAGACCCCTTTTTTTCCCAAATTGCCAGAGAATTATAGGATTTACACAACAAATATTCAGAGACTTTAAATCTCTCAGTGGATTTTAACGAAACACCTGATGACTCATTCTAGGTGGGAAATGATCAGCAAAGCAATCAAACTAGCAATATCATCAGAACATTATGCAAGGATCTCTCTGATGATGCCTGGCATTATTTCAAGCCGGGTGCAAAGGGCTATACAGTGGCTCAAAAAAGTATTTAGTCAGCCACCAATTGTGCAAGTTCTCCCACTTAAAAAGATGAGGCCTGTAATTTTCATCATAGGTACACTTCAACTATGACAGACAAAATTAGAAAATAAAATCCAGAAAATCACATTGTAGGATTTGTAATGAATTTATTTGCAAATTATGGTGGAAAACTTTTGTTATTGACCAAATACTTATTTATCTCAATACTTTGTTATATACCCTTTGTTGGCAATGACAGAGGTCAAATGTTTTCTATAAGTCTTCACAAGGTTTTCACACACTGTTGCTGGTATTTTGGCCCATTCCTCCATGCATATCTCCTCTAGAGCAGTGATGTTTTGGGGCTGTTACTGGGCAACACAGACTTTCAACTCGCTCCAAAGATTTTCTATGGAGTTGAGATCTGGAGACCGGCTAGGCCACTCCAGGACCTTAATGCGTCTTACGAAGCCACTCCTTCGTTGCCAGGGCGGTGTGTTTGGGATCATTGTCATGCTGAAAGATCCAGCCACGTTTCATCTTCACAATGCCCTTGCTGATGGAAGGAGGTTTTCACTCAATCTCACGATACATGGCCCCATTCATTCTTTCATTTACACAGATCAGTTGTCTTGATCCCTTTGCAGAAAACAGCCCCAAAGCATGATGTTTCCACCCCCATGCTTCACAGTAGTTATGGTGTTCTTTGGATGCAACTCAACATTCTTTGTCCTCCAAACATGACGAGTTGAGTTTTTACCAAAAAGTTATATTTTTGTTTCATCTGACCATATGACATTCTCCCAATCTTCTTCTGGATCATCCAAATGCTCTCTAGCAAACTTCAGACGGGCCTGGACATGTACTGGCTTAAGCAGGGGGACACGTCTGGCACTGCAGGATTTGAGTCCTTGGCGGCGTAGTGTGTTACTGATGGTAGGCTTTGTTACTTTTGTCCCAGCTCTCTGCAGGTCATTCACTAGGTCCCCCCGTGTGGTTCTGGGATTTTTGCTCACCGTTCTTGTGATCATTTTGACCCCACGGGGTGAGATCTTGCGTGGAGCCCCAGATCGAGGGAGATTATCAGTGGTCTTGTAGGGCTTCCATTTCCTAATAATTGCTCCCACAGTGGATTTCTTCAAACCAAGCTTCTTACCTATTGCAGATTCAGTCTTCCCAGCCTGGTGCAGGTCTACAATTTTGTTTCTGGTGTCCTTTGACAGCTCTTTGGTCTTGGCCATAGTGGAGTTTGGAGTGTGACTGTTTGAGGCTGTGGACAGGTGTCTTTTATACTGATAACAAGTTCAAACAGGTGCCATTAATACAGGTAACGAGTGGAGGACAGAGGATCCTCTTAAAGAAGAAGTTACAGGTCTGAGAGCCAGAAATCTTGCTTGTTTGTAGGTGACCAAATACTTATTTTCCACCATCATTTGCAAATAAATTCATTAAAAATCCTACAATGTGATTTTCTGGAGAGAAAAAAATCTAATTTTGTCTGTCATAGTTGAAGTGTACCTATGATGAAAATTACAGGCCTCGTGTTTTTAAGTGGGAGAACTTGCAAAATTGGTGGCTGACTAAATACTTTTTTGCCCCACTGTGTATGTATGTATGTATGTATGTATGTATGTATGTATGTATGTATGTATGTATGGATATTTCTTAATTCCATTATTCTACTTTTAGATTTATGTATTGGTGTGAATTGTTAGATACTACTGCACTGTTGGAGCTTGGAACACAAGCATTTCGATACACCCGCAATAACATCTGCTAAATATGTGTATGTGATTTGAATTCTTCAACTATGAAGTTCGAGTTGTAGCCATTAAATGTGCCAACGAGCTGAAGCACCTGAAGCACCTTAGAGAAAAAGATTTGATGAGTGAATTTGAGCATTTCTGAAGGAAGATGATCTTTCTCAAGAAGAAGACTCTATTTAAATCTTTACAATTAGAACATCTTTACACAGATTTGGCAAAGGGTGCCTTTGTCAGACCAAGAGATAAATGGATTGAAGAGGGGGAATGAAACACCAGTTATTTTTAATTATCACCATTTATCAATTCCTTTTATGAAAACCTTTACAACTCACAATTTCAGGGAGATGGTTGTGAAAGCTACATTTGCCACATTCAGAATTATGTCCCTGTAATTGAAGATGATTTCCACTCAGTTTTGCGACTCACCTGTGTCTATTGAAGAAATTGGATAGAGTCTGAATTCAATGAAAAAAGGTAAATCACCTGGCCCTGATGGCCAGTCAGTTGAATTCCACATGCAGTTTTGGAAGTTACTAGAAGACCCTATTTTTAATATGTTTCAAAATTGCATTGAAAATGGTGAAATGGTCTCCACTATGAAACAGGACCTTATTTCACTGTTTCCGAAGCCTGGTAAAGACCCTTCTCTCATTGACAATTGGAGACCAATTCATTTATGAAATATTGATTGCTCTGGTTTATGCCAAATGATTAAAGAAAGCAATAGATACCATTTATAAATTAGACTCAAACAGGATTTATGAAAGACAGTCACAAGTTCCAACATTTGTTTAGTCCTGAACCTTTTAGATTATTCAGATGCAATTGACTCGGATGCTGTTTTATTTTTGTACTTTTGTAAAGATGTTGAACATGAATTTCTCTTTCGGTCTCTGAAACTTATTGGTTAAGGTGAACATTTTTATCAAAGTCATTCACATATTTTACAAATATATAAATAGTTATGTGATACTGAATCTTTTGGATATATTAAGGTATCAACACAGGTGTATGAGAGGGATGCCCAATTTCACCCTTTTTATTCATTTTGGTAGTGGAACTTCTATCTCTAGATATTCTGAATAATGCAAACCTGCATGGCATATCCATTTTTAACAGATAAATCCACATTTCCCAACTGGCTGACAATACACCTTAAAAAAAAAATAATAAGACCAAGACCATGCCCTTAATGCTATCACGGCATTCTCTGTTGCATCTGTATTAAAACTGAATGTTTTCTAAATGTGAAATCTTATGTTTATATGACTCTGATAGAAATAAAATATTCCTGTAAAGGACTGTTAAATATTTAGGAATACATCTATCCAAAAACCACTTCGTCAGTATATTTATGAATTTCTCTCCTAAAAAAAATGTAAATTAATATATTAAATAATTGTCTATAAAGGGATCAAATCAAATTTTATTGGTCACATTGTCACGCTCGTCGTAATGATTAGACCAAGGCGCAGCGTGAATAGAGTTCCATATATTTTAATAAAACTAAAACTCACCAAAACAATAAAGAACAAATTAAGCGTGAAGCTACTGGTGTGCCCTCAGGCAACTACATGTAGACAAGATCCTACAACTAACAATGGGGAAAATGGCTACCTAAATATCATCCCCAATCAGAGACAACAATAAACAGCTGTCTCTGATTGGGAACCATATCAGGCCAACATAGATATGCAAAAACCCTAGATGACAAAAACCCTAGACATTCAACTAGAGTACCCACCCAAGTCACACCCTGACGTAACCAAAATATATAGAAAAACAGAGAATCTAAGGTCGGGGCGTGACGCACATACACATGGTTAGCAGATGTTAATGCGAGTGTAGAAACACAAGCATTTTGCTATTTCTGACAGTGCAGTAATATCTAACAAGTAATTAACAAATTCACAATGACTACCTTATACACACAAGTGTAAAGGGATGAATAAGAATATGTACATAAAATATATGGATGAGTGATGGCCGTGCGGCATATTGCAGTCGATGGTATAGAGTACAGTATATATGAGATGAGTAATGTAAGGTATGTAATCATTATATAAAGTGGCATTGTTTAAAGCGACTAGTAATGCATGTATTACATCCAACGATTCATTGTTAAAGTGGCTAGAGATTTGAGTCCGTATGTTGGCAGCAGCCACTCAATGTTAGTGATGGCTGTTTAACAGTCTGATAGCTGCTGTTTTTCAGTCTCTTGGTCCCAGCTTGATGCACCTGTACTGACCTCTCCTTTTGGGTGATAGCGGGGTGAACAGGCAGTGGCTCGGGTGGTTGTTGTCCGTGATGATCTTTATGGCCTTCCTGTGACATCGGGTGGTGTAGGTGCCCTGGAGGGCAGGTAGTTTGACCCCGGTGATGCGTTGTGCAGACCTCACTACCCTTTTTGGAGAGCCTTACGGTTGAGGGCGGTGCAGTTACCGTACCAGGCTTTGATACAGCCTGACAGGATGCTCTCGATTGTGCATCTGTAAAGGTTTGGCAGTGTTTTCGGTGACAAGCCAAATATCTTCAGCGTCCTGAGGTTGAAGAGGCGCTGTTTTCTCCTTCTTCACAATGCTGTCTGTGTGGGTGGACCATTTCAGTTCGATCACGGACAATCTATATTTGGAAGAGTGCTTCTGTCCAAGGCAGAGGGGCCGTCTCGCTTTGTGTACCCCTTATTATCTTTATTTGTAAATCCCTCGCCCTGTAAAGAGATCAACAAGACCTTTCTTGACTTCATCTGTAAAAATAGGTCTCACAAACTAAACAAGTAGTTCCTCTCGAATAAAATATCTGAAGGACTGGAAATGTTGCATTTTGTTGACATAACACTTTCAATATAATTTGGTTGAAAAGGTGTGTCGACAATACAGAATCCATTTGGTATTTCATTCCAAACAATGTGTTTAATAAATTGGGAGGTCTTCCGTTTTTATTGAAATGTAATTATATTCCTGAAAGATTAGCCGCGAAATTGGTTAGGTTTTACCAACAAGCTTTAATGTCCTTTTGGGATTGTATTTAGTAGTTTCTTGTTTATACCTTTGTTTTGTTGGACATGTTTGATGTAGGGATGTAAATTGTTAATTTTGTATAAAAAAATATAAAAAATACATTGGTGCAGCTGGCTTCCGGATTATGCGAGCGGGTGTCAAGAAGCGCGGCTTGGCGGGTCATGTTTCGGAGGACGCATGACTCGACCTTCGCCTCTCCCGATCCCGTTGGGGAGTTGCAGTGATGAGACGAGATCTTAATCATGGAAAAGTGGGTTAAAAATAACTATCATTTATTGTGAATGACCTTATCGCTTACTGTATAATGAACCCGTAGATCTCAAATAGGCCCGTTTTAACTTCAGAGTAGCTTTTAGGGATTCTCAAAGCATGATATTTAAGTAAACTTTTTTTTGTTGTTGTTGAACTTTTCTGTATTGTTTTTCTCTTCACCCATATTCTGTCCCCTTATTTCCAGAGTCCCTGTCAGTTGAACTGAGCATGCTACTGCAGGAGGCAGTGGCGATGAGGTGGCCATTTGTACCAGAGAAGTGGCAGTACAAGCAGTCCGTCACTTCCCAGGACAAAGTCAACTTGAAGGACGTCATTAGTCTGCATCTACCACAGCTACTGGTAATATGGCCCTACACGGATGCCACTCATATCAAAGCAAAATCAAACAAAGCACTCCCTGATGAAGGCATGTGTGTTCTAAATGTGTCAATGGTAGACTAGGGTGACATGTGGGACGCAGGCTAAGATATATTTTTAAAACTGTGTTTAATTTATATATAAAAAAATATTATTTTGACTCTTCTGATTCAAGATGCCCCCCCCCCCAAAAAAAATAGCAATTTATCACAAAAAGACTGTCTTCGAAGTATTTTTTTTTTAAACTTTTGATTCATTTTAATGTGTCAGGCTCTGCTGAAGGCGTCCATCTTGGCCAGGGAACCCCAGTGGGCAGCAAGTGTGGTCTTCCTGATGGATCGGTTCCTGTATTGGACAGATGAGTCCAGCCGGCTGCTGAAGATCACCAAGCTCCTCCACAGACACTACCCAGGAACCCCAATCGCCCCCCAGCTGGTCATACGACAGGCCAGGGTCTATCTCAATGACGGTGAGTGAGGTCATCATTCTGCGACTTCAGACTATATTTCTCACAGATTGGTTATTTGTTGTTTACTGACGATATTAGAGTCCAGCTCTTTATCATGTGGTGTTTCCATGCTGTCTGTGTATTGGAATACTAGTTTTCTGTTTATCTGTTTTTAATTTATTTACCATACTATCAAGATAAAGCTCCTTAACCTTTAAGTATAATTCCACCCCAAAAGTATATCTTGAAAACGTGATTGCTGACAAGCAAAACATGTTGCGAGTATGCCAACAATGGACTAATGAAACAAATACCAAAAAAATAGTTTTGGGCTGAATCATTTGTCATGCTTGTTGTCTCGCCCACAGGTAAACTCCAGAAGGCAGAGTACATACTGAGCAGTCTCATCAACACGAGTGGAGCAACAGGTAGGCTTACAAAATACAATTCTCTTACCATTTAATGTTCCCCCATGAGGGTCTCTGTCAACATGCGTGTTTGAAATCTGCAGGTTGCTGGATATATCAGTCTGACAGCGATAGGACTCTCATCCAGGCGGTCAGTGTGCAAGTGCGTGGACAGGTTCTGCAGAAACTGGGTAAGGGAAGAAAGAGAGGGAGAGGAAGTATAGCATTATGTCTACGCATCCTTCCCCCCCATCTCTGAATTGTATGTTTCGTCTCAGGACTGTGGCTGGAGGCTGCTGAGCTGATCTGGACCTCCCTGGTCGGCTATTACGCTCTTCCTCAACCTGATAAAAAGGTGGAGCCTAAACATCCAGTGCACCCCAATGAATAACTGAATACTAAATCACGCAATCGGTGAACTGCTCATATTTTTCCTCCAGTGGTGTTAAAAACTACTTTATGAAGGTTTAATATGTGTTTAGTATGCGTTTTAACTCGGTATGCATTTTGATTTGTAGGGCATTGGAACGTCCCTCGGGATTCTGGCCAACATATTGGTGTCTATGAATGATGGCGACTTCCATGCATTTAAGACCAATCCGGGCATTGACTTGGTGAGCACTCAGTCTTTAACCAATGAAATCACTTGTGTTCTGAAGATACACATTGACGTCTGCGTAAGTTGTATGATTTATGACGCTTTTCTAATGTCTCTGACCGCTACATGACCTCAGTGTATGCCTTTATGTCTGGAGTAGTGTTTCCTTGAGAACGATGGCCACCGTCTCCTCTCAGCAGCTGCGGCAGCTAAAATGGCGGTGGTGTACAGCCAGTATGCCTCACTGTACGTGTTAACCAATGTGGTGAGTCCTCTCTTTCTCTCTTTTGTGTTTGTCGTGGGGGGGTTGTGGTGGATAAGCGAGAAGTCTTCTAGAGAGGCTGGAGCTTACTGCTAGGTGAGCACTGTGACACAACTGCCTATTAACATAATACTAGATATTATGCTAAGTCATTCTCTTTCTTTCTTTCTCCCTCCAGGTCACCCAAGGCACCTGTCTGTTGTCCTACAGTTTCTCAGTAGAATGCCCCCCCTCGGACAAACACTCCTTCCTCCTCCAGGCCAAGGAGGCCTTTGAAATCGGCCTACTTACCAAAACAGAGGGGGACATGGTCACCAGCAAACAGGAGCTCCACACATTCCTCAAGGCAGCCTACTCTCTGACTGTCAGTCACAAGTGGCTGGGCACCCCTCAGAAGACAGTGGACCAGGCCAGATTGGTATGCCGGGAGGCTTTGGAGAAGTTCTATGCCTACTGCCATGCAGACAGCCAACAGAGAGATGCTCTTTGCACTGGAGTTATGAGTCTGATAACCCAAGTGAAGATTCTATTGCGGGTCAATCCATTCTTTAACTCAGACAAGGGGTCGTTCATCCCAGATAGCTATAGAGACGTGGTGGAAGAGCGAGCAGTGCGGTTCACTCTGGATGGTTTCTCCCAGGTGATGGGGAGGTTCAGGCAGTACCACACCTCAGTGTGTGAGGCCTCTGAGGCAAGCTGTAGGAGGAAACATGAAGGCCACCAGGCTGGACTCTGTATAACAGCACTGGGGACCACGGCAACGGCCCCTAACACAGAGTGTGCCACTGAGAACCACAAGCCCCAAAAAGCCACACATAAAGAAGAGTTACACAGAGACAAAGCACCCTTTTGTTTAGCTCCAAGGTTACCTCAGGAACAGGAGCTCTGTACAACTCTGGGTAGCACTGAAGAGCTACCAAGCAATAGCTATAATAAAATGTCCCTCAAATCACTCAGTAGCAGCTTTGGGTCCTCATTTGAAAAAGTCTCTTTGAACAGCACTGGTTCTCCCCTCAGCTGTAGTGGCAACAAAGATGTCAGTGTTCCGGATAAGGTAAACATGGAGTATCTGTGCGATCCAAACTGTCTCACCGAGGTTAGTGAAGATGGGTTGGAAAATGGGTCCGAATCTAAAAGCAAGACCAGGAAAAGAGATATCAGAGCAAGTCTCAGTGCTCAGGCAGGTTCCAACTCTTCCACCCGGGTCACTTCCTCATCATCCACCCACACCGGAAGTGATGTTGAGCCGTTTGAAATTATCGATGAACAGAGTCTAATAGAGACTGTGGAGACCGAGGAGGAGTGTCGCAGGTGTGGTGCGTCAGTGTCGGTGAGACCTACAGGAGACGGAGTAGTGACTCATCCAGAGTACCAAGACAAGTCGAGGACTTCCTCTTTTAGCTCCATTGGCGACAGCCTCGGCTCCCAGTCATCATGGCAGAAACTATCCCTATCTGACACATCCCGGGAGGCAGCTGCAGTACCACAAATAGGTTCTGCAGCCCCAGCAGCTGTAAATGAACACCGAGGTCCCGCCTCCTCGCAGATAGTTCCGAACTTCACTGTGGATCAAGAAGCAGAAACGGAGGACGACACTGGATCCCCTCACCCCTTTGGGCCTAACAGTGCTGCAGCGTATCACAGAAGACCTCCACAACTAGGATCTGAGGGCCTCATCCCAGAGCAGTGTCTCTCTACAGAGATAGACAGCTCCTATGAGATGGTGGAGAAAGAGATAGGACACATAGTCCACAACACTGAACCCTGTGCTGGAGAGAAGCAGATTCCCTCTCACCCAAACTCCTCATGCTATACCTGTCTAAAGCACGGCATCATGGGTGGTCTAGTGCCTGAGAACCAGTACGTTTTGACAGAGGAGGACTACATCGCCCTCCTGGCTGGGATGTGTCATGGCTGTATGTTAAAGAGACTGCAGAGTGACATGAAATTCAAGCTTGGGAAACAGAAAAGCGCCTACAGTGAGTTCCTTTTGCCTCGTAGTGTTATAGAAAATGTAAAGTCACGGTTGTTTTGTGTTTTTCAAGGTAAAAGGCAACTTGAAATACTTGAAATAATTATTAAGTACTAATAAGATGAAATATACAAATGTAATGTTTACATACAGTTCAATGCTTTCAAAAGGTTTAATGCACCAACAGCCACTTCAGATAGAGCTTATTTAACATTAAGATTATGTTACATAAGATGCTCAATTTCTTGAACTTGTACTCGACTATCCTTGTGATGGAAATGACTCGGTTCTGAACATATACACTATTTCCAGCATACACAGTGGTTCATGGTGAACTTGACACCGGTTGCACTGAAGTTTACAAAACAGAAATGACAAGTTGCGTAGTAATAACCTCTAAAAAAAACCAGTGTTCTTTTCTCCAGGTGCTCTCCTTCTGAAGTACTCCAGGGCCTCTGGATTGTGGACATCCAGAGAGACCTATGTGTACATCGGAGAGCCAATAGGGAAGCAAGGCCAGCAGAGAATAGCATTATGGGTACAGTTTCTACACCAAGAGGAGAGGCTGAGTAGGTCAGTAGGGATAAATCAAGATTGAATTGAATCCAGCTTTGACGCACAGGAACATCTGAGTCCTAACTTCAGAGATACTCACATTTTCGCACAGTCTCCCATCGACATCGATGCATGATTTTATGTGTTGCAAAAGTGAACATTGTGTGCCCGTCTCGAGTGAGGATTGGGCCCTAACGTGAACATGTTCTCCGCGTTTTCATTTCCCCCTTCAGCTATGTGGGGAAGGAGTACCTAGAACCTAAGGGCATTCAGTTCCACCTGAGTGACGTGGAGAGGCAGATGACGGCCCAGTACTATGTGACAGAGTTTAACAAGAGACTCTACAAGGAGAAAGTGACCGCTCAGATCTTCTTCATCCCTTCAGAAGTGCTACTGGTAAGGCATTAACTAACGTCCCACGAATCATTGATTCATTGGCGATTGTAAGTGCTCTGATAGCCTGGGCTCAGATCTGTTTGAGCAACTCCATAGAAGTTGACTATACAGCACAAACAGGTCTGGGCCCAGGCTAGTACTCCGTGGCTTAGCTTCCTGATGTATTATGCAGTGAGGTGATTGACATTTTAATAACACTGTTCAAAATGAAATATTGCCATACTTTTCCAGACACCACAGACAGACAGACACACACACACACACACACACACACACACACACACACACACACACACACACACACACACACACACAACTAATATTTTTTATCATTTGATTTGCTTTTTTAATTAGCATTGGGACCTGTTGTGCCAAAGCCACACTTCACCAAATCAAATTAAATCGAGCACATTTCATACACAGTGAGTGTGCTTTATCCTAAGAAGAAAGAAACCAATCCAAAGAAAGAAACAAACTTCACCATGGTCATATTGAAAGATGGGATTTTTATTTTCTGATAGCTGCTTATTGTGAAGGACTGTTTTTACTTGCTATGACTGATATGTGGTTGTTTTATCGGCCTTGGTTGAGTGCATTGACTATAAGTCGCTCCTGAATAAGATTGTCGACTAAATTACCAAAACGTATTGTAAAATGTCATGTTTACACATCTTCAGAAGAAGTGAACCTTCCTCCTGTTTAGACAGCTGCTTGTTTTGTTTCAGATCTTGGAGGGGGATGAGGTGGTGGACTGTGTGACAGTGGAGCCCTACATGCTGGGGGACTTTGTGAAGCTCACCAACAACACTACTAAAGTGGACAAGCGGTTCAAGGCGTCAGAATATGGAATCGCTTTTGGACATTTCACCTACCAGTTCTCTGGATGCCAAGAGGTTGTTGTCGACCTACAAGGTGTGCGTGCGTGTGTACATGCGTGTGTGTGCTTGTGCAGTGTGCGTGTGTCTGTCTATGCCTCAGGTGAATATAACATTCATTTGTTGAATCTTATAATTCAGCATTTTACATTACATTTTCTATATGTCACTAAATGTTTTTCTTTTTTTTCCCTCTCTCTTCTCTCTTTTCTTTCTCCCCAGGGTGGGTGACCGCCAATGGGAAGGGGCTGACGTACCTCACAGACCCTCAGATCCACTCTCTCAGGACCCCTAAAGGTGCCACCAACTTCGCTGAGAGGGGGGTCAGTTATTTCCTAAAGGACCAGCATGGACCAGAATGCAACAGTATTTGTGACCTACTGTCACTGGGCAAACTGCAGTAACATACGTCTTGAAAACAGTGATGTCTACTCCAGATAGAGATGTGTGTGTTTGCTTGGGGCTCCTTGACAACTCTCGAACAACATATTGTTTTGGCCTAAAATATGTGCATCGCGATCCCCTACTACAATGCACAATGCACATTCTGACCTATTAGACATGGGCTGATCCTGTGGTGAAAACAGCAGTGTAGTGAAGCACATTCGGTAGCATGTGATTTCATTTCAAGAAGTGAGAATTGTCTGCCCCGTTTACCAACCACAACCAGTTCTGTTAAAATCAGGCCGTACTGTATTTTCAATGTACTGTAAATGTTTTTGTGACCCTTGATACCACTCTCGTTTATGTGTTTATGTATTTATTACCTAAGGCCTGCGCACTGTTGTAGTCCAAAGTTTTATTAAATTGACATTGATCTGTTTTAATTGCTTTTGAATTCATTAAATCGTATCACAGAAATGAAAGAGGAACCTGTGTATCCGTTCACCTGTCTCTAGACCAAACACTGGATGGATTGTTGCTCGACTGATTCGACCAAACAAGGAAGTAACATCCATTGGTCTGGTTAGATTAGCCAGAATAGCACCTGACACTCACCACAAACAAAAAACAAAAGAGGTGCAAAATGATTTGTTAATTCAATGTTTACTTGATCACATCTCGCTGAGTGAACCAGGGATGTATTCATTAGGCACCAAATGGAAGAAAATTGAAACGGGGAGGGGCTACTTAGATTTGTCCAATAAGAAATACTCATTTTGTTTTAAAACATTTACAGTTGTGTGCCCTAATGGAAACAAATCGGAATGACTTACACAATATTCACGAGGCGTAAGTTCAGGCGCTCTAGTTCTTTGCATCAGGTGACTTGCCCATCCCCCTGGATCATATGACCGTGGTGTCACAGATGGTGCTAATAGTGCTTGAGACCCGTTTTATTCCATGACATGTTTTACTAGCTTCCTCCTTCAACAATGTTTATTTACACAATCTTGTCCTCTCCCCTGAACGGCTATACACAGGAAACAGAATACAGTACTTACAGTGGGGGCGAGGGGCTGAGGTACGGATCAAGTACAGTTAAAACAATATAGAAATCTACCTATGACAGCAAAAAAACAATCCATACAAAATGCCATCTTTAGACCTATCACACTCCATATATCCACATATTCATTCAGATCAGACGGCTATATCCTGAAGTTATATTGCTCAGGTACTGTCACGTAAACGCATTATTATATGGCTCTTATCAAGCAAGATAAGATAACAGCCTTCGCAGTGCATTATCTTAGCCTGGCCCATGGAAACATTCCTTAGTCTCATAGGGCAGGGGTTTCTGGGCCTCTGGTGAGAATGAAGACCTGGCACCTGTGCTGATCTAGGATTTGGAGCCTCGGTGTCGTACTGTTTATAAGGAAGTGACTTTGCACTCCTACAGCAGTCTGTCTGTTGGCGTGAGTGTGTGTGTGTGTGACATTTGGAAGCATGAGGACCTTCGTGTTGTTGATGTGCCTTGCAGTGGGCTGCCTGGCTCAGGCACCTCATCCGTGCAGTAAGTAAAAGACAGAGAAATTGTATTGTAAATTGAGTTGTTAACCTAAGAGTGTGTTATGAATGAATGCCTCACCCCCAGTCAAAGATTAGCTCCTGCGTACAGCATAGTCCTGATTTAACACCTGTGCATTGTACTGGAGGCAGAGCAGAGCTGTAAAAGTCATGTGATGGCAATTTAAGGTGGATGTTTTCTTCTATGTTTATAATGTATAGTCTACTTTTACGGCTAAATTGGCCGTTTAGCAAAACAATGGATAAATGTTTCACTTGTGACCAATAAAACACATTTCCCTTGTTCAGGGTCTCCCCCTCTTCTGACTGGAGCCATGTCAGTGGTAAGTCTATTTGTTTCTCCATAGTAGGTGGGAATATTTTACCAGGTAAATTGACTGAGAACACGTTCTCATTTGCAGCAACGACCTGGGGGATTAATGAGCAAATTGTAAACTACAATAACATCAGATGGAACATTTTGACAAATACTATAAATATTTAGAAAATCTTGATATCCTGCCTTATATACTGAACAAAAATATAAACGCAACATGTAAAGTGTTGGTCCCATGTTTCATGAGCTTAAATAAAAGATCTGAAGTGTTCTGTACGCACAAAAAGCTTATTTCTCTCAGATTTTGTGCACAAATTTGTTTACATCCCTGTTAGTAACAATTTCTCCTTTGCCAAGATGTATTTTAGTTTACCTTTTATTTAACTAGGCAAGTCAGTGAAGAACACATTTTTATTTTCAATGACGGCCTAGGAACAGTGGGTTAAATGCCTGTTCAGGGGCAGAATGACAGATTTGTACCTTGTCAGCTCACGGGTTTGAACTTGCAACCTTCCGGTTGCTAGTCCACCGCTCTAACAACTAGGCTTCCCTGCCGCCCCAGGATAATCCATCAACCTGACAGGTTAATGCTGATTAAACAGAATGATCATTACACAGGTGCACCTTGTGCCGGGGACAATAAAAGGCCACTCTAAAATGTGCAGTTTTGTCACAGAACACAATGTCAGAAGTGTCTCAAGTTTTGAGGGAGCGTGCAATTGGCATGCTGACTGCAGGAATGTCCCGCAGAGCTGTTACCAGAGAATCTTATGTTAATTTCTCTACCAACGTCGTTTTAAAGAATTTACGTCCAATCGGATTCACAACCGCAGACCACGTGTTTGGCGTTGTGTGGGCAAGCGGTTTGCTGATGTCAACGTTGTAAACAGAGAGCCCCATGGCGGGGCTATGGTATGGACATGCTTAAGCTACAGACAATGAACATAAATTGTATTTTATCGATGACAATTTCAATGCGCAGAGATACCGTTCCAACAGGACAACCACCCTAAGCACACAGCCAAGACAATGAGTCCCATTACCGTGCCATTCATCACTTCATGTTTCAGCATGATAATGCACGGCCCCATGTCGCAAGGATCTGTACATATCTGTACTCACCAGACATGTCACCCATTGAGCATGTTTGGGATGCTCTGGATGGACGTGTAGGACAGCGTATTCCAGTTGCCGCCAATATCCAGCAACTTCGCATAGCCATTGAGGAGGAATGGGATAACATTCCACAGGCCACAATCAACAGCCTGATCAACTCTTATGTAAAGGAGATGTGTCGTGCTGCATGAGGCAAATGATGGTCACACCAAATACAGACTGGTTTTCTGATCCACGCCTCTACCTTTGTTTTAAAGGTATCTGTGACCAACAGATGCAGATCTGTATTCCCAGTCATCTGAAATGCATAGATTAGGGCCTAATCATTTTTTCAATTGATTTATTTCCTAATATGAACTGAAATTGTTGCATGTTGCGCTTATATCTTTGTTCAGTGTGTGATATATACAGTGCATTCTGAAAGTATTCAGACCCCTTACCTTTGACACGTTTTGTTACGATACAGCCTTATTCTGAAATGGATTCAATTGTTTTTTTCCCCTCGTCAATCTACACACAATGACAAAGCAAAAACTATTTTTTTTAGACCTTTTTGCTTATTTATAAAAAATAAGGATCAGAAATTACTTATTTACCTAAGTATTCAGACCCACTGCTGTGAGACTCCATTGAGCTCAGGTTTATCATGTTTCCATTGATCATCCTTGAGATGTTTCTACAACTTGATTGGAGTCCACCTGTGGTAAAATCTATTGATTGGACATGATTTGGAAAGGCCCCAATCTATTTAAGGTCCCCCAATTGACAATGCATGTCAGAGGAAAAACCAAGCCATGGGTCGAAGAAATTGTCCGTAGAGCTCCGATACGGGATTGTGTCGAGGCACAGATCTGGGGAAGGGTACCAAAACGTTTCTGCAGCATTTAAAGTCCCCAGGAACACAGTGGCCCCCATCATTCTTAAATGGAAATGGCCAGAAGGAAGCCACTTCTCAGTAAAAGGCACATGAAAACCCACTTGGAGTTTGTCAAAAGGCACCTAAAGGACTCTCAAACTCTGGTCTGATGAAACCAAGATTGAACTCTTTGGCCTGAATGCCAAGCTTCAAGTCGGGAGGAATCCTGGCACCATCCCTACGGTGAAGCATGGGGGTGGCATTATCATGCTGTGTGGTTGTTCTTCAGCGGCAAGGACTGGGAGCCTAGTCAGGATCGAGGGAAAGATGAAAAAGGTAAAGTACAGAGATCCTTGATGAAAACCTGCTCCAGAGCGCTCAGGACCACAGACTGGGGCGAAGATTCACCTTCCAACAGGACAGCAACCCTAAGCACACAGCCAAGACAACGCAGGAGTGGCTTTGGGGACAAGTCTCTGAATGTTGTTGAGTGGCCCAGCCAGAGCCCGGACTTGAATCTGACCGAACATCTCTGGAGAGACCTGAAAATGTGCCATCGACGCTCCCCATCCAACCTGACGGAGCTTGAGGATCTGCAGAAAGAGCCAAAAGAGGTGCGCCAAGCTTGTAGTGTCATGCTCAAGAAGACTCGAGGCTGTAATCGCTGCCAAAGGTGCTTCAACAAAGTACTGACTAAAGGGTCTGAATACTTATGTAAATGTTATATATATTATTTTTTTTTTACAAGAAATTCTAAAAATCTGTTTCTGCTTTGTCATTATGGGTTATTGTGTGTAGATTGAGGGGGGAAACGATTTAATCCATTTTAGAATAAGGCTGCAGTGGTGTAAAGTACTTAAGTCATTTTTTGGGGTAACTGTACTTTACTTAACTATTTATATTTTTGACTACGTTTACAATTACTAAACTACATTCCTTAAGAAAATATTGTACTTTTTACTCCAAAAGTTACATTTTGAATGCTTAGCAGGACAGGAAAATTGTCAAATTCACACACTTATCAACCAAACATCCCTGGTTTTCCCTACTGCCTCTGATCTGGCGGACTCACTGATCACGCATGCTTCGTTTAAAAATTATGTTGGAGTGCCATTGGCATTCCGTAACTAAAAAAACAAGAAAATGGTGCCATCTGGTTTGCTTACTATAAGGAATTTGTAATTATTTATACTTTTGATACTCAAGTATATTTTAAAATAAACGCTTTTAGACTTTTACTCAAATAGAATTTCACTGGGTGACATTTACTTGAGTCATTTTCTATTAAGGTATTCTTGCTTTTACTCAAGTATAACAGTTGGGTACTTTTTCCACCACTGTAAGACTAACTTAAGAAAATTAGGAAAAAGTCAAGAGGTCTAAATATTTTATGAATGCAACTGTATATACAGTATATGATGAAAAAAACAGAAAATACAAATTTGGTTTAGGAAATATATACATGCAAATAGTATATGCTATATATCTCACATTCCTGTCTTTTCAGGCAAATGAGAAGGTTAATGCATATGCAAAATATGACTATGATGCGTTAGGCGAGCGTATTCGCTTCAAGGAGATAGGATCTTATGAGAACAAGACATTCGGCCTGGATGCCCTTCTGCTCTTCAGAGAGGTAACAAACACTTATTCACAACAACAACCGTGTATTCAATACAACATACTAGTAGTACACAACTCACAGCCATGCACATTCAATTTATTCATATAAAAACAGAGCTACATTATTTGAAAAAATAATGGTTTCCTACAACAAAAAAACAATACGCCTGCCATGAAACAGATGCTTATCTTTCCCCAATGTCTTCCAGGGCGTCATGTATACGATTAACCACAAGAACCGTACATGTAAGAAGGAGAGGCTGAATAAGGAGGACTTCCACCCCATGGAGATCCCTGCAGATGCAGCTCTGCTGGGGCAGGTGATCCTAGGGAGCTCCTCTGGTCCAGGACAGGGTCTGCTGGTCAACACCTGGTATGGAGAACTTGCAACACCAACTGGTGGTAAGGGGCATGGCATGCAGTTGGTTTAAATGTTGCCTTTCATTCGTGAGCTTCCTCTTACTGAGGAACGCCAAAATCAAATGTAATTTGTCACATGCGCAAAATACAACAGGTGAAATACAACACCTTTACTGTGAAATTAGTTTTTTTAAAGTAAGATAAAATTGCTAAATGAACTAAAGGCAAAATGGTAACACAATAAAATAACAATAGCGGCTATATACAAAGGGTACCGGTACTGAGTCAATGTGCAGGGGTACGGGTTAGTCGAGGTAATTTAGGTAATACGTACAGCACCAGTCAAAAGTTTGGACGCACCAATTCATTCAAGGGTTTTTCTTTATTTTTACTATTTTCTACATTGTAGAATAATATGAAGACATCAAAACTATGAAATAACACATGGAATCATGTAGTAAACAAAAAAGTGTTAAACAAATTAAAATATATATTTGAGATTATTCAAAGTAGCCACTCTTGACAGCTTTGCCCAGGCACTATGGTGGTCTGCTTGAAACATGTAGGTATTACAGACTCTGTCAGGGAGAGAATCATTCCTAGCAACCTTCTTTTTTTTATGGCAATTAAGTTTTGTGATTTTTGTGTTCTCAAATCAAATTTCTGCTCCCTGATTTTGTTTATCTGATTGCTCAATTTAATCTTCAGGTAAAGACAAGTGGTTGAGCACCTTCACTGAGTTTGGCTGCATACCTGTCAGCACTACGTACTACACGGACAAGATTGGCTGGGTGCTTACAACGTAAGTGTGTATATTATTGGGCAGTGTGTAAAATGTGACTGGTTTTTATTTTTAAACAGCTGAGTTTTTGCTCTACTGACAATGCTATAATAGTAATATTTGACATCAATATATATAGTATTGTAGGCCTATGTAGTGTTTGTTACATATCCTCATTCTGAGGAAGTTCCTCAGTCCATTTTGTGCTCCAAAACATTCAAAAGAATGTCTTCAGTAGCTAGTTTGACACTGCTGGAATAATCAAAATCCATAATTTCTATATAAAAGTTGAATGAATTATTAATGATTAGTACTTTCATAATTATCCCGAAGCATGGATTTGACTTTTATTAAATCTACAGATAAGATATCCATTATGCTATGTGATAATTCTGTTTATTTCTTTTCACTTACAGCTTCTTCAACATTGTTGTTGGGATCGATGACCCCCAGCAGTTCTTCCCTCCTAAGTTCTGTCAGGGCGCTAAACTGGATGCGACTGCAGATGCTGCCAACTTCTACAGCATTTTTAAAAACATAAACTAACGGACCAGGTCTTTCATTTTCTTTTCTTATGAGATTTTCACACAACTATTGCTTATTTTTAACCTGTGATAAATGTTTTAATGAATTTATAAATAATTATAAAAAGGGATAACTCATTAATGTATAAGAAAAGGGCTAAACCATTAATTAGAAAAAAATTCCAGTACTGACCATGTAACATATGTAAACATTTTACCTTTGACAAATGTTAATTGCTTTCCTTACTACATATAGGCCTTGGAAATGTAAACTTGCACTGTGAACTGTCCTTCTGAATAAAATGTCAAGTCTACAGTAATTTTTCTATAGTATAGTTGGACAGCTCTTCACAAGACCTCTGTTAATATCGTGTAAAGAAAGAAATGTGTGTACATCTTTTGTCCAGATAAAAGTTGGTCAGTTGTATCAAGAAATTAATTATTTATTACAGTCACATCAAATATGTTCACTCCCTGACTACGCAGACATACACAAACAACTATCTACTGTGCTACAGGATGAGCTGTAACTTGGTAGCAGTAATAAGTTACTCCCCTTAACTCTCCCACCTCCTGCACCCCCACATCGGCAACCATCCTCCCCAGCTCCTGGCCCTCTTTCTCCAGCCACAACATTCTGGCATCAGGGTCCTCATCTGAGAACTGAAGGAGAGACCCAGAGTCCCTCAACACCTTTAGGCACTGCTTAAGCACTTGACTGGCCTTGGCTCCACCTTCCCTCGACCTTAGCAAGGCATCTATGGTGCCCTTGTCTAGAATGAGGTCTAGGCTCTTAGAACCAAAGTGTTTGTGGAGATGAGTGCAGTCCAGTTCTAAGAAGTCCAGCCTAGAGGAAGTATTCTGAGGTTGCAGGGCTTTGGTTTCTGTGTGTTCCTGCATAAGGCGCACCGCAATAGCGGAGATGTCAGCGCAGGTCACCTGCACTGGCCAGGGAGAGTATCTGTATATGCAGGGTCCCAGGGCAGAGGTACCACAACCCATGTCCAGAACACGTAGGGCATCAGAGTTGTGCTGTGAATGCAGCATAGGCAAGATGAAGTCCCGGATTGCGTCGAAACCAAAGAACCACTCAAAATTCTTGAAGTTGGTTGCCTTGCTGTTTTCTGTGTAGAACCGGTCCCATGTTGCTTTCTTGTCCATGTTGTTGATAAGTTCAGCTACAGAAGTAGGGACAAACGAGGGTGAATGTCAGGAAGAGAAAAGATACTAGCGGTATTATATTTTTGTCACTTCATGAGTTTTCTTAATAACATTTCATAGAACAAATGAGAACGCCTAAAATATTGCTAACGTTAGCTCGATACTAACAATGAGTATCTAGCTACGGTAGCTAACTAAATCTTAGCTGTGGATTAGCACAAACAAGCTAACTTGACCAACCTGTGCTCAAATTACATTTCATCAGTGAACGGGGGTATTTGCATACAAAAATAAATGCCGTTGAATTTAACTAGGCAAGTCAGTTTAGAACATTGTTTTTCTTTTTTACAATAACGGCCTAAGTTACCGGGGAGCAGTGGGTTAACTGCCTTGTTCAGGGGCAGAACGACAGATTTTTACATTGTCAGCTCGGGGATTCGACCCAGCAACCTTTCAGTTATTAGTCCAACGCACTAGCCTACCTGCCACCCAAAATCAATGAATCAATAGAGCAAGCCACTGTCTAGCTGTATATAGCAAGTAAGCTAGCTTGCAGCCACCATAGAGGTCAACTGTTAGCTAGCATTAAAAAGCCATGCGTTAGTTTGCGTCAACTCATTTTACAAGACCAATAAATTGAGACATACTTGTCAGACTGGAGTGGTGCCTTACACGTGTGTTTGCAATGAACTTCCCTAACCTCCTTGGCGACAGGATGTTTAAAATCAGCGCCATGATTCGTATCTCTCCTAGAAATCTTCCCTCACCCACTGCTGAGCAGCAAGCTACCTGCTGTGTGCGCAGTGAAGGGCAACTGAGCATGCGTCGACCATGGAAACAAGTATGCGGAATGACAGTAGAAGCATTTCACGGGTTTCCTTTGTATGAAAGATGAGCAACCCAAATTCAAGACATGTACAGACAACAAGAACATGACATTCACGCAAGCATGTAAATACTGCATTGCATATTGCTGTTATGCCAGTTGAAATGTAGATACCAGAAGAACGGAACAAACGATACATTTACATACAAATCAAATAAGATGTAAATACCTTTAATAAAACGCAGTGTAACAAAGAAAAATAATCCAACAAAAAAAAGCAAGTTGATAACATTTACAACCACAAAATAAAAACTGTACAACTCTAAACATCTGGAGCCACTGCTATTTTTTTTGGTGAATATTTGTTTTATTAATTCACAAGTTCTGTGATGAAGGGAATATATTGAGTGACGGGGAGGGAGAGGGGGGCTGTATAATGTGATTGGTATTTGAGAAGAAAAAAACAGTGTAGTGTTCAAACACACATGTATGCATCAGTGTGGCAGGTGAAGTATTTCGCCACTGCCACTACAGCAGTAGGAAAGGACATTGGGGTGGATTTTATAAACAGCAGGTAGTTATTTGTACAAGATGTCGTAGTGGCCGGGTCTATAGAGGAGAAAGACACGAGGCTCGCTGCCTTCAGGAAAGACGTGGTGGTTGACTGTGCCCCCCTCACCCCGGTCCATATACTCCACTAGGATGGACACGTTCAGGGCCTGGGCCAAGGCGATGATGTGGATATGGTCACTTTCTTTAGACATGGGCTCCACCTCCTGATAGTAAACACACAGAGAACAAACAAAGTGTTTGAGTTTGGGGACTTGTTATGCAACTCTAGATGATACTGGAATGTACATATGCAAGAAAAAGTACAAGTTGATCCTTTTGGCAGTAGGAATGAGACAATATATCCACAGGAAAGTATAATTGCTTCCGGTGATAGAAATCTGAACACACTACCAGCGCTTTGAAAAGTTTATGCAATTATATTTTCCTGTGGATATAGTCTCACACTCCTACAGCCAAAAGGACCAACCGCATAGACAACTGGTAAACTGGTTATTCAACATTCTGGCTTGTAGATGCCGAGAGAAAACTTTCCTGATTCAAATGCTCATTTCCGCCCGACGTAGAATTGAATGCAATTCAACGTCGGGTTTCCAGGCAACTTGAGCGCTAACTTATTGCCTTTAACATCCTCAGCAATACAGTGCCATCAGAAAGTATTCACACCCCTCAACTGTTTGTTGTGTTACAGCCTGCATTTAAAATGGATATGTCTTTAGAACTGTTTGCTAATTAATAAAATATGAAAAGCTGAAATGTCTTGAGTCGATAAGTATTCAACCCCTTTGTTATGGCAAGCCTAAATACGTTCAGGAGTAAAAATGTTCTTAAGTCTCAAAAGCGTGCAATAGTATTTAACATGATTTTTTAATAACTACCTCATCTCTGTACCCCACACATACAGATAATTGTAAGGTCCCTAAGTAGATCAGTGAATTTCAAAACAGATTCAACCACAAAGGTTCAAATGCCTCACAAAAAAAGGGCACCTATTGGTAGATGAGTAAAAAAAAATAAAAAAATTTAAACAGACATTGAATATCCCTTTGAGCATGGTGAAGTTATTAATTACACTTTTGAGAGTATCAATACACCAAGTCAATACAAAGATACAAGTGTCCTTCCTAACTCAGTTGCCGGAGAGGAAGGAAACCACTCAGGGATTTCACCACGAGGCCAATAGATAAAACAGTTAGAGTTTAATGGCTGTCATAGGAGAAAACTGATGATGGATCAACAACATTGTTGTTACTTCACAATACTAACCTAAATGACAGAGTGAAAAGAAAGAAGCCTGTAAATAATAAAACATATTCCTAAACATGCATCCCGTTTGCAATAAGGCAACGAAGTAAAACTGAAAATGTTTGGCAAAGAAATTAAGCTTTATGTCTTAAATACAAAGTGTTACGTTTCGGGCAAATCCAACACAACATTGCTGAGTACGACTTCATATTTTCAAGCATGGTGGTGGCTTCATCATGTTATGGGTATGCTTGTTATTGGCAAGGACTGGGATTTTGGGGGGATAAAAACAAAATAGAGTTAAGCCCAGGCAAAATCCTAGAGGAAAACCTGGTTTAGTCTGCTTTCCAACAGACCCTAAGGAGACAAATTGATCTTTCAGCACGACAATAGCCTAAAACACAAGGTCAAATATAAATTGGTTACAAAGAAAACATTGAATGTTCCTGAATGGTCTAGTTACACTTTTTACTTAAATCTGCTTGAAAATCTATGGCAAGACTTGAAAATTGTTGTCTAGCAATGAACAACAACCAACTTGACAGAGCTCGAGGAACTTTAAAAATAACAATATACAAATATTGTACAATCCAGGTGCGCAAAGCTCTTAGAGAATTAATCAGAAAGACTCACAGCTGTAAAAGGTGATTCTAACATACTGTAAGTGTTCACATCCCGGAATCAACGTATCAGTAAAGTTTGGACACACCTACTCATTCCAGGGTTTTTCCTTTATTTTGACTATTTTCTACATTGTGGAAAAATACTGAAGACATCAAAACTATGAAATAACACATATGATATCATGTACCGTAATTTCCGGACTATAAGCCGTTACTTTATTCCCACACTTTATACAATGACGAGGCTAATTTATGGATTTTTCCCGCTTTCACAAGATTCATGCCTCCAAAAAACTGAGCACCGTCACATAATGTGACGTAAATCGAGCGCGCTCAAACTTCCCATCATTCTGATTACGGTAGTAATTTTGTCACCCTCATCATGGCAAAGACACGGAGAAATGCATATGATGCAGCTTTCAAGTTGAAGGCGATACATCTGGCTGTTGGAAAAGGAAATAGACCTGCTGCATGGGAGCTTGGCCTTAATGAGTCGATGATAAGACGTTGGAAACAGCAGCGTGAGGAACTGACTCAGTGCAGAAAGACAACAAAAGCTTTCAGAGGGAAGAAAAGCAGATGGCCCAAAGTATTTGCAGCCACTCGACATCAGTGTAAATCGTGCATTTAAGGTGGCGCTCCTTGTTCAGTGAGAGGCTTGGATGACAAGTGGGGAGAAATCCTTCACTAAAACGGGCCGCAGGCGAAGAGGATCTTATGGTCAAGTCTGCCAGTGGGTCCTGACAGCGTGGAGCATTGTCAAAAAATCCACTATCATCAACGGGTTTCGAAAGGCTGGACTGCTGCGTGTTGAAGGGGCAGCATGAGCTCAGCGGGGTATTTGCCTCCGGATGAAAGTGACGAGAGCGACAATGAAAACGATCCAACATCGGACGAAGCAATTCTCAGGCTATTCAACTCCGACACCGAAGGAGATGACTTCAGTGGTTTCAGTGCACAGGAGGAGGAAGATAGTGACCAATGACTTTCTTGGTAGGCTACTGTTTTAATTTTTGTTACAAGCCGTGTTTCGTTAAAGCCTATTTATTTTTGTTACAAGCAGTGTTTCGTTTAAAGGCTGTGTAAAGTTCATTTGTTTCAATGTACCGGTAGGCACCTGCGGCTTATAGACATGTATGGCTTATTTATGTACAAAATACATATTTTTTTATAATTCAGTGGGTGCGATTTATATTCAGGTACGCTTAATAGTCCAGCAATTACAGTAGTAACCAAAAAAGTGTTAAACAAATCAAAATATATTTTATTTGAGATTCTTCAAAGTAGCCACCCTTTGCCTTGATGACAGCTCTGCACACTCCTTGGCATTCTCTCAACCAGTAACATGACGTAGTCACCTGGAATGCATTTCAATTAACAGGTGTGCCTTGTTAAAAGTTCATTTGTGGAATTTCTTTCCTTCTTAATGCGTTTGAGCCAATTAGTTGTGTTGTGACAAGGTAGGGGTGGTGTACAGGAGATATCTATTTGGTAAAAGACCAAGTACATACAGTTGAAGTCGGAAGATTACATACACCTTAGCCAAATACATTTAAACTCAGTTTTTCACAATTCCTAACATTTCATCCTAGTAACAATTCCCTGTCTTAGGTCAATATATCCACGTCATTTTCCCTCCTCATGATGCCATCTATTTTGTGAAGTGCACCCGTCCCTCCTGCAGCAAAGCACCCCCACAACATGATGCTGCCACCCCCGTGCTTCACGGATGGGATGGTGTTCTTCGGCTTGCAAGCCTCCCCCTTTTTCCTCCAAACATAATGATGGTCATTATGGCCAAACAGTTCTATTTTTGTTTCATCAGACCAGTGGACATTTCTCCAAAAACTACAATCTTTTTCCCCATGTGCAGTTGCAACACGTAGTCTGGCTTTTTTATGGCGGTTTTGGAGCAGTGTCTTCTTTGCTGAGCGGCCTTTCAGATTATGTCGATATAGGACTTGTTTTACTGTGGATAGAGATACTTTGTACCGGTTTCCTCCAGCATCTTCACAAGGTCCTTTGCTGTTGTTCTGGGATTGATTTGCACTTTTTGCAAAGTACATTCATCTCTAGGAGACAGAACACGTCTCCTTCCTGAGCGGCATGACGGCTGCGTGGTCCCATGGTGTTGATACTTGCATACTATTGTTTGTACAGATGAACGTGGTACCTTCAGGCGTTTGAAAATTGCTCCCAAGGATGAACCAGACTACAATTGTTTTTCTGAGATCTTGGCTGATTTCTTTTGATTTTCCCATGATTTCATGCAAAGAGGCACTGAGTTTGAAGGTAGGCCTTGAAATACATCCACAGGTTCACCTCCAATTGACTCAAATTATGTAAATTAGCCTATCAGAAGCTTCTAAAGCCATGAAATAATTTTCTAGAATTTTCCAAGCTGTTTAAAGGCACAGTCAACTTAGTGCATGTAAACTTCTGACCCACTGGAATTGTGATACAGTAAATTATAAGTGAAATAGCCTGTCTGTAAGCGATTGCTGGAAAAATTACTTGTGTCATGTACAAAGTTGATGTCCTAACTGACTTGCAAAAACTATAGTTTGTTAACAAGAAATGTGGGGAGTGGTTGAAAAACGAGTTTTAATGACTCCAAGCTAAGTGTATGTAAACTTCCGACATCAACTGTAGAACAGTTAAAATAAGCAAAGAGAAATGACAGTCGATCATTACTTTAAAGACATGAAGGTCAGTCAATTAGGAACATTTCAAAAACGTTGAAAGTTTCTTCAAGTGCAGTCGCAAAAACAATCAAGCACTATGATGAAACTGGCTCTCATGAGGACCGCCACAGGAAAGGAAGACCCAGAGTTACTTCTGCGGCAGAGAATAAGTTCATTAGAGTTAATGCGTGAATCAGGCCTTCATGGTTTATTTGCTACAAAGAAACCACTACTAAAGGACACCAAAAAGAAGAAGAGACTTGCATGGGCCAAGAAACACAAGCAATGGACATAAGACCGGTGGAAACCTGTTGTTTGGTCTGATGATTCCAAATTGGAGATCAACCGCCATGTCTTTGTGAGATGCAGAGTAGGTGAACTGATGATCTCTGCATGTGTGGTTCCCACCGTGAAGCATGGAGGAGGTGGTGTGATGGTGCTTTGCTGGTGACACTGTGATTTATTTAGAATTTAAAGGCACACTTAACCAGCATGGCTACCACAGCGATACGCCATCCCATCTGGTTTGCGCTTAGTGGGATTATCATTTGTTTTTCAACAGGGCAATGACCCAAAACACACCTCCATGATGTGTAAGGGTTATTTAAGCAAGGAGAGTGATGGAGTGCTCATCAATTAAACTGGCCTACACAAATCACCCGACCTCAACCCAATTGAGATGGTTTGGGATGAGTTGGACCGCAGAGTGAAGGAAAAGCAGCCAACAAGTGCCCAGCATATGTGGGAAATCCTTCAAGACTGTTGAAAAAGCATTCCAGGTGAAGCTGGTTGAAAGAATGCTAAGAGTGTGCAAAGCTGTAATCAAGGGAAATGGTGACTACCTTGAAGAATCTCAAATATAAAATATATTTTGATTTGTTTAACACTTTTTTTGGTCATTTCATAGTTTTGACATCTTCACTATTATTCTACAATGTAGAAATTATTACAAATAAAGAAAACCCTTGAACGAGTAGATGTCCAAACTTTTGACTGGTACTGTATATAAATTAGATACTTCTGTATTTAATTTTATAATACATTTTCAAAAAACATGTTTTCACTGTCATTATGGGCTACTGGCGTATATTTAATCCATTTTGAATTCTGGCTTTAACAACAAAAATGTGGAAAAAGTCAAGGGGTATGAATACTTTCTGAAGGCACTGTAGATCTCCCTTATTCTCAGATGTTCCATAAGGAACCCACCTGCTGACAGAACTCCCTGACAGAGCGTCCCCCCTCGATGAAGTGCTGGAAGAAACCGTGCTCCCTCTGCAGGTAGCCTGAAGTGAGCAACCGCAGGTACACCACGATGTAGTCTGACACGCTCTGGTCTCTGAAGGAGCCCAGCAGCTCACTGAGTCCTGGCTGCTTCTCACACAGCTCTAACAGGTCCATGAACTAGGGGAAGAATAAACAATAATGTTCAGTTTGCTGATGCTTTTACGTCAAGTGACTTAAAAGTTAACATGTTCAGTATAGTGCATTTGGAAATTATTCAGACCCTTTCCTTTTTTCCATATTTTTTTTAATCCCCTCATCAATCTACCCACAATGACAATGCTGAAAAAGGTTTTAGAAATTTTTGCAAATGTATTAAAAATAAAAAAAAACAGAAATAACTTATTTCCATAAGTATTCAGACCCTTTGCTATAGGAATCTAAATTGAGCTTAGGTGCATCCTGTTTCCATTAATCATCCTTGCGATGTTTCTACAACCTGATTGGAGTCTTACCTGTGGTAAATTCAAATGATTGGACATGATTTGGAAAGGCACTGTGCTTGAAAATTGTAATGTTTGTGCTTTTCTAACAACTAATTTCTGTGTTCTATTCATGTGCTTTTCTAATAAATGTTTTCTATGTTCATGCAAGTGACTGACTGAAAGAATCCTCACTATCAGTAGCTGCAATTTGGCAGTATGCCCCTTTGTTTTGAGAACAAAAGACATCTCAGGTTCAAGGTCTCAGCTTAGAGAGAATAATACTCGTGACGTATTGGTCTGTTACATGTTATGAACCAGTACGGGTCGGTCACACGAATGAAACAAAAACGTTAATGATGAATTAATTATGCTAAATCATGCAAATATAAACTTGTCTGTGAATAGCCGTATATAAGACAACCTCTGGGACTTCCCCAGCAGAGCTCCTTATTGATATGTGTACTATGGTGCATTGAATTGGTTGGAACCTCTCCAGCGCATTGATAATAAAGGACGATTCATTTAAGATTGACTTTGACTTTAAGAGTGTCCCTAGTGGTCATTTCCACGACGTGGTGGTGCAGTTCCACGACAGCACACACCTGACTATATAAGGTCCCACAGTTGACAGTACATGTCAGAGCAAAAACCAAGCCATGACAGCCCGCTTGGAGTTTGCCAAAAAAGCATCTAAAGGACTCGCAGAACACGAGAAACAAGATTCTCTGGTCTGATGAAACCGGTGGTGGAAATTTCTAACCAAAAGGAAGAGAGAGACTGTAGATTCCTCAAACAGCAACTTTATAAGAGTTGCAAAAATGGAGCCGTTAACAATCCACTCAACAGTGCAGAGTTAAGAGCCCAACGAACAGAGTTGAGTCTCAGCTTTTATAGAAAAGTCCAACCTCTGTGCATATGGGGCAGTTAGCAAATGTGAGCAAACAGGGGTGGGGAACAGTGTATAAAAGGCATTTAGCTTGTCTATGCAGATTAAGATAGCTGACATTACCACAGCTCACACTATTCTTCTGTTCCGTCCTGCAAGTTTCCACACAGATTAGTTCCTACAGATAGTACAAACGGGATGTCACATACTGCAGTCGCACCCGGCTCTTATCTGTACGCCCAGACTTATCACTAAGTCACAAGACAAGCCTTCACCAGTAAAAAAAACACTAGCATATAACAATTGACAATTCTCTGAGTGAAAACAGCATAGTATGTCTAAAATTAAATGTAATTTTCCCACTACAAACCAAGATTGAACTCTTTGGCCTGAATGCTAAGCATCACATCAGGAGAAAATCTGGAACCATCCCTACAGTGTCAGCATCAGGCTGTGGGGATGTTTTTCAGCGGCAAGGACTGGGAGACTAGTCAGGATCGAGCGAAAGATGAACGGAGCAAAGTAGAGAGAGATTCTTGATGAAAAACTGCTCCAGAGTGCTTAGGAGCTCAGACTGGGGTGAACGTTCACCTTCCAACAGGACAGTAACCCTAAGCACACAACCAAGACAACGCAGGAGTGGCTTCGGGACAAGTCTCTGAATATCTTTGAGTGCCCCAGCCAGAGCCCAGACTTGAACCCAATCGAACATCTCTGGAGAGACTCAAAAATATCTGTGCATTGACGCTCTCAAGCCAACCTGACAGAGCTTCAGTGAATTTGCAGAGAAGAATGGGACAAACTCCCCAAATACAGTTGTGACAAGCTTGTTGCGTCATACCCAATAAGATTAAAGGCTGTAATCGCTGCCAAAGGTGCTTCAACAAAGTACTGAGTAAAGGTTCTGAAGAATTATGTGAATTTGATAGTTTTTTATTTTTAATACATTTGCAAACATTTATTTTTTTATTTAACCTTTATTTAACCAGGAAGGCCAGTCGAGAACAAGTTCTCATTTAGAACTGCGACCTGGCCAAGATAAAGCAAAGCAGTGCGACAAAAACAACACAGAGTTACACAAACAAACATGCAGTCAATAACAATAGAAAAAGTCTATGTACATTGTGTGCAAATGTAGTAAGATTAGGGAGGTAAAGGCAATAAATACAGAATAAGGCTGTAATGTAAAGAAATGTGGAAAAGTTACAGGGTCTGAATACTTTCCGAATGCACTGTATACAAAGTGTACAAAACATCTTCCAAATATTGAGTTGCGCACCCCCCCATCCTGGTTTAAGAGCATTTCGTAGTATTCTGTACGCAAATCCGTGACACTTTATTTAGTATGTTTGTTATGTTTCGTATGGAATGTAATTTATGGATATCCATCATCCATTTTGTATGATATGTTACAAATTGGAATTCGTACCATATGATACGAATTTGTAAAATGTACGACACAAATTCCAATTTGTTAGTGTTAGCTAAAAGGGTTAAGGTTAGGGGTAACTAACATGCTAAGTAGTTGCAAAGTAGCTAAAAATAGCAACTAGTAGTTCCAGAGTTGCTAAAATGCTAAAGTTGTCCGCGATGAGATTCAAACATGCAACCTTTGGGATGCTAGACTTATGCATTATGCGCCCACCCATCCACTCTGACCAACCACAATACTTTTATTATGTAACCATACCAAACGTAACATAATTAGTAGGATGAGTATCCCGGATTTAATTTACTATGTTACGTCTAATCTATGAGACAAGGTTGCCCCCAGACCAGCCTCAATTCCTTGGGGCATGGACTCTAGGTGTTGAAATCGTTCCACTGGGATGCTAGCCCATGTTGACTCAAATGCTTCCCACAGTTTTGTCAAGTTGGCTGGATGCCCTTTGGGTGGATTATTATTGACACACACAAAAACGCAACAGCTTTGCAGTTCTTTACACAAACCAGTGTGCCTGGCATCTACTACCATACCCTGTTCAAAGGCACTTAAATATTTTGTCTTGCCCATTCCTCCCCTTCATCTACACTGATTGAAGTGGATTTAACAAGTGACATCAATAAGGGATCGTAGCTTTCACTGGGTCAGTCTATGTCATGGAAAGTCCAGGTGTTAATCATGTTTTGCACGCTCAGTGTATGTCATGTGTGTGAGCTGTCACTGTTGTTCATGTGGTGTACAATAAGAGGGAAGCAACTCACAGTATTGTGGAAGTCTTCAATGGTGAACTCAGTGAAACCCTGGTTTACCAGGTCCAGTTTGCTCTTTGCTGCCACTGCTTTGAACCTATAGAGACATAAAACATTGCATCGGTATTCAGTGCCTATTAATTAATGCAGCAACACTAATCATATTGCATCCATCTTTCGTATTACATAGTCTGCTTTACCGACCACCAATGAGTTAAATGCACCATGGAAGTGTTATGTTACCTCTGCAGCTCTTTGCTGTCTTCGAGCAGTGATTCGAGATGTGAAAAGCCAAAAGCTCTGTAGAAACAGTTCCCGTCTGGTCGCGTCTTACGAATATATGAGTATTTTTTGTGTAAATCCTAAGGGGGGAAAAAAGGGACAGAAAGTGAGTAAATACAATAATTATGTCACCATTACTAACCTTGATTAATTTGGTGTTCGTAAGGAACCCTTTCGCCTTAAACCAGTATGAAGTGATGCAGATTCAAATCCTGTAATTGAAAAATTGTGTGCTTTTACTGACCTTGATCTTGAGCTGATAAATGGTGTCTTCCGCAGCATACTCTCTCTGCAAAACTGACAGCTCCTGTCTGTCTGACACTAAAAGGATGCTTGTTGCGATCTAGAGACACACACACACACACACACACACACACACACACACACACACACACACACACACACACACACACGTTAACGCACGGACGTTTCATACTCATAGACTTACAGAAACCAATATAAAACAAGAACACTGAGTGATTAAAATCATGTGATGCAAATGTATGCATTTCTAGTGCAGTTCAACCTTCTCCCACAGCTGACTTATGTCAGTCTAATTCAAAACCTTAGCCTACATATTATCAACGCCTATTCAAGTGTAAAATCTCACCTCCTGCTGAATTCTGTCCTGCTGTGCCATAATGGCCTCATCATAAGCAAGACAGTTTACTCCTCCAGCTGGAGAGAAGAAGAAAACAACAACATAGACGTGTACATGACGTTTACAAGTAACATGACAGTTCATTCACAGAGAGTGAAAAAAGTAAACCCCAATTCTGAATTTAACGTGGGAACAAGCAATATTACATCATGGTTATTGGAGTAGCTGTGTCAACACAACACAGTGATGGGAAGCATATTTGCAAAATCACACTTTTTAATAACAATTGTTGGTTACGTACTTTACACCACAACATGAAATTGATGACAACGTGCATGGGGGTTTTAGCTAATTCTGTCATCACATATCCGTCTACCATTGGTAATCAACAGTATTAAATCTGGTTCACTTGGGGTGAAAGTGCAACCATGTTATCAACATCAGACCATATTTTTAGGTACAACTAGGTTGAATGTATTGGTTAGCAAGCTAGCTAAGCTTGCTAACTAGCCAACTATCCTATTTTAGTTATGGTGTCAAAATAAACATTTGACAACCAATTGAAATCCGGCAAAAATATACTGTGAATGAGATACCATTAAGCATTATATGTGACATAATGTGGTATCACCTTCATCCTCCAAAAACCTCAGGTCGAAAATGCGTTTCTTTGTGTGTGATTTTAATGATTTGGCCTCCCCTATTGCCCTCTCATATTCATGCAGGCAACTTGACCATCAACTGCTATCACTAGATTGCCTAACAATCACATTACACTTGCAAAAATAACAATGCGTTGATAGCCGAAGCCGGTTAGATTTCGGTCATCTTTCGTTCTGATGTTGTTTCACTCACCCTCCATCTCTCCCTGTGTTGTTTCCTGCTGTTGCTCCTGCGCCATTTTAGCCGTAAAATTGTGTTTCCTCTGTCTCACTGACCTCATTCTAAACTTCCGGGTCCCAGCACAGCAGCTGAATATTTCCCTATGACAAATGCACATAAATGCAGATATCACAAATATTTAGAACGGGCCATTGGTTTTCTGTCTCAAATAACTAGATATTCTATACTTGCAATGAATGTGTTTGAGTGAAAAGCTAATCCAATTTTATATTAATCATCAAGACCTTTTTCTGTCTCAAATGGCTCATTTCCACTGACGATTTAGTCCAGTGTTTTACCCAAAACCCAGACTGTTCTCATCTAAGCGGGCCGCCCGGCACATTTGTCTCACTGGACTGTGGCTCCAGCGTACCTGCTTACTGGGAGCCAAAGCACAGCCCTGGGTACTTTTCCGCTTGCATTTAGAATGGCAAAGCCATTGTAAAGCCACAAGTCTGTAGTGTCAAACTCCTGAACACTAGAGCTTAACATAAAGTGGCCCAGCCAGAGCTTAACATAAATTGGTGAATCGCGACCCAATGATGTGGGAGTGAGTCTCAATGGAAAAGCACCAAAACACTTGGGTCAGCACATGTGAAAATGACCTATTACATCATGGTTTGATGTACAGTACCAGGTTTGGACACGCCTACTCATTCAAGAGTTTTTCTTTATTTTAACTATTTTCTACATTTTAGAATAATAGTGAAGATATCAAAACTACAAAATAACACATATGGAATCATGTAGTAACCAAAAAGTGTTATAAACAAATATATACATTTTAAACTGAGATTCATCAAAGCCACCCTTTGCCTTGATGACACCTTTGCACACTCTTGGCATTCTCTCAACCAGCTTCACCTGGAATACTTTTTCAAGAGTCTTAAATGAGTTCCCACATATGCTGGGCACTTGTTGGCTGCTTTTCCGTCACTCAGCGGTCCAACTCATCCCAAACCATCTCAATTGGGTTGAGATCGGGTGATTGTGGCAGCCACATCATCTCATGCAGCACTCCATCCCTCTCCTTCTTCGTCAAATAACCCTTACACAGCCTGGAGGTGTGTTTTTGGGTCATTGTCCTGTTGAAAAACAAATGATAGTCCCACAAAGCACAAAACCAGAGTGGATGGCGTATCGCTGGAGAATGCTGTGGTAGCCATGCTGGTTAAAAGTGCCTTGAATTCTAAATAAATCACTGACAGTGTCACCAGCAAAGCACCCCCACACCATCACACCTCCTCCTCCATGCTTCACGGTAGGAACTTCACATGCGGAGATCATTTGTTCACCTGCTCTGCGTCTCACAAAGACATGGCGGTTGGAATCAAATTTGGAGTCATCAGACCAAAGGACAGATTTCTATCCGGTCTTATGTCCATAGTCATGTTTCTTGGCCCAAGCAAGTCTCTTCTTATTATTGGTGTCCTTTAGCAGTGGTTTCTTTGCAGAAATTCGACCATGAAGGCCTGATTCGTGCAGTCTCCTCTGAACACTTGATGTTGAGATGTGTCTGTTACTTGAAATCTGTGAAGCATTTATTTGGGCTGCAATTTCTGAGGCTGGTAACTCTAATGAATTTATCCTCTGCAGCAAAGGTGTCTTCCTTTCCTGTGGCAGTCCTCATACATTTACATTTAAGTCATTTAGCAGACGCTCTTATCCAGAGCGACTTACAAATTGGTGCATTCACCTTATGACATCCAGTAGAACAGTCACTTTACAATAGTGCATCTAAATCTTAAAGGGGGGTGAGAAGGATTACTTATCCTATCCTAGGTATTCCTTAAAGAGGTGGGGTTTCAGGTGTCTCCGGAAGGTGGTGATTGACTCCGCTGTCCTTGTGTCGTGAGGGAGTTTGTTCCACCATTGGGGGCCAGAGCAGCGAACAGTTTTGACTGGGCTGAGCGGGAAGTGTACTTCCTCAGTGGTAGGGAGGCGAGCAGGCCAGAGGTGGATGAACGCCCTTGTTTGGGTGTAGGGCCTGATCAGAGCCTGGAGGTACTGAGGTGCCGTTCCCCTCACAGCTCCGTAGGCAAGCACCATGGTCTTGTAGCGGATGCGAGCTTCAACTGGAAGCCAGTGGAGAGAGCGGAGGAGCGGGGCGACGTGAGAGAACTTGGGAAGGTTGAACACCAGACGGGCTGCGGCGTTCTGGATGAGTTGTAGGGGTTTAATGGCACAGGCAGGGAGCCCAGCCAACAGCGAGTTGCAGTAATCCAGACGGGAGATGACAAGTGCCTGGATTAGGACCTGCGCCGCTTCCTGTGTGAGGCAGGGTCGAACTCTGCGGATGTTGTAGAGCATGAACCTACAGGAACGGGCCACCGCCTTGATGTTAGTTGAGAACGACAGGGTGTTGTCCAGGATCACGCCAAGGTTCTTAGCGCTCTGGGAGGAGGACACAATGGAGTTGTCAACCGTGATGGCGAGATCATGGAACGGGCAGTCCTTCCCCGGGAGGAAGAGCAGCTCCGTCTTGCCGAGGCCTCATGAGAGCCAGTTTCATCATAGCGCTTGCTGGTTTTTGCGATTGCACTTGATGAAACGTTAACGAAATGTTCCGGTTTGACTGAACTTCGTGTCTTAAAGTAATGATGTACTGTCATTTCTCTTTGCTTATTTAAGCTGTTCTTGCTATAATATGGACTTGGTATTTTACCAAATAGGACTGTCGTCTGTATATCACCCCTACCTTGTCACGACACAACTGATTGGCTCAAACGCATTAAGGAAAGAAATTCCACAAATTAACTTTTAACAAGGCACACCTGGCACACAAGGCACACAAATGCATTCCAGTTGACTACCTCGTGAAGCTGGTTGAGAGAATGCCACGAGTGTGCAAAGCTGTCGTCAAGGCAAAGGGTGTCTACTTTGAAGAATTTCAAACATAAAATATATTTTGATTTGTTGAACACTTTTTTGGTTGCTACATGATTCCATATGTTATTTCATAGTTGTGATGTCTTCAGTATTATTCTGCAATGTAGAAAATAGTAAAAAAAAAAAAAAAAACCCTGGAATGAGTAACTGTGTCAAAACGTTTGACTGGTACTGTAGATTATGTTAATAATATGTTAAATAATATTGCATGTCACGCCAAAAGAATTGAAACAGAATGATCAGACACTAGATTTGGATGACATGTTGCTATTGGGAAAAATGTCTAAAAGTCGTTTTGTTAGATGAGTACAAGCATCATAGGCCAGAATAAGGTATGCAGCACAGTAGACTTTGACCAAGACAGGTGGTAGTGAAACAGCTAAGCACTTCTGGTAGTTTTGAACATTGACTAGGATCCAACCAGAAGGTCCAAGTATGGTCAGTGGAAAAACACTCATGGCGGAAACTGTTTCCTGTAAACAGAGGCAGACAAGACATCACTTTTGTCATATAGGTCACCCAAGAACACTCAGGTTGTCAAATTGCCAATAATAAGGCATGCAAGAAATGCATTGATTTAAACCCACATTCTGATAAGTTTGTTGAGAAAATTCAGTGGGCATGTCAAATCAGCTAGTTATGGTCTGAGCTAGCTGGCTAGCTGCACCGCTGGCCCACCCACTGTGATGCCAATGTTGTCTTTGGGTGGTTTACTGGATAAATTTGCACGCTTGTTGATTGCATGTGTCACCCAGAAGTACTTTTTTAGTGCTGCTGACGAGATAATGCGTGTGAGCGATTTTTAGTCACTTGTTGATGTAGGAGGGTTGTAGAGCTGGAGACCTTGAAGAGATGGAAACACGGAGAGGCCAGAGATAGCCCGATTGTAAATTGGGCTAAGGAACAGAAGTTGGGTTTTGGAGAATCGCCATCAGTGCGTGCTCTGCAAACAATACAATGGATGAAGGCGTACCGAGATCATGATCAACTGATGGACGTGGTTATGGACAGCTAGGAAGAAGGGCAGAGTGTGGTGGGAAGATGTGTGTTGAGGAAGAATGGTGGCAAGTACAAACCATATTCTGCTCTCTCTGATGGATCAGAAATTGAACCTGACAAGAGTGAGGAGGAATGTTGAGGTGGAGCAACTGAAATGTAAGATTCTCTTTGTCTGTGACGCCCGTTGTTTGGTGCGACGCAGACCTGGTGGCGAGCATGGTGAAACTGAGAAGACATTGTCTATCCTGTTGAGTATATGAAGCAGAGTTTTTACCTGATAAAGTCATGTTAGGATATGTCAGTTATCCAGTGAGAATTTTTGTGCAGAACCCACTAAGGTGTTTCAGATGCCAAGCTTATGGTCATGTTGCAGCAGTGTGTAGGTGGGAGATTCCGAGATGTGAGAAGTGTGAAGGAGGGCATGGGACAAAGGAAGAGTAGAACAGAAGGTGTCGTATGCTGAGGCAGTGAAGAGAGTAGAGGATGATGGGTCAAGGGTGAGTACTAGGCCTAGAACAATACAGAGAGCTGCAGAGAAGTACTTGGGTGTACAAGGCTTTACTGCAGAAGAGTTACAAGGTGTGTTGAACAAAAGAATCCCGTCCTCCCAGACCGTTGGCCTCCCAGACCGTGTTGGATTAGTTAGGGTCAAAGTAGTGGAATGAGGTGGTGATATATATTTTTTTATGGAATAGTGGTCTATAGGTGTTGGGTTAGTTGGTGGTGCATTTTTTTCCTTGCGGAACAGGACTAATGAAGAGAAGTTAATGTAGGTAGGCCGTGACTGGCCTCACACTCCAGTACAGTATATATATTTTTTATTTAACCTTTATTTAACTAGGCATGTCAGTTAAGAACAAATTCTTATTTACAATGACGGCCTACCAGAAGGCAAAAGGCATCCTGCAGGGACGGGGATTGAAAAATGTTTTTTTAAATAAAATATATGACAAAACACACATCATGACAAGAGAGACAACACAATAACACATAAAGAGAGACCTAAGACAACAACATAGCAAGGCAGCAACACATGACAACATAGCATGGCAGCAACACATGAAAACATAGCATGGTAGCAACACATGACCACAACATGGTAGCAACACAACATGGCAGCAGCACAACATGGTAGCAGCACAAAACATGGTACAAACAGTATTGGGCACAGACAACAGCACAAAGGGCAAGAAGGTAGAGAACAACAATATATCACGGGAAGCAGCCACAACTGTCAGTAAGAATGTCCACGATTAAGTCTTTGAATGAAGAGATAGAGATAAATCGGTCCAGTTTGAGTGTTTTTTGCAGCTCGTTCCAGTCTCTAGCTGCAGCGAACTGAAAAGAGGAGAGACGCAGGGATGTGTGTGTTTAGGGGACCTTTAACAGAATGTGACTGGCAGAACGGGTGCTGTATGTGGAGGATGAGGGCTGCAGTAGGTATCTCAGATGGGGGGAGTGAGACCTAAGAGGGTTTTATAAATAAGCATCAACTAGTGGGTCTTGCGACGGGTATACAGAGATGGCCAGTTTACAGAGGAGTATAGAGTGCAGTGATGTATAGAGTGCAGTGATGAGCATTGGTGGCAAATCTGATAGCCAAATGGTAAAGAACATCTAGCCACTCGAGAGCACCCTTACCTGACGATCTATAAATTATGTCTACGTGATCTAGCATGGGTAGGATGGTCATCTGAATCCGGGTTAGTTTTGCAGCTGTGGTGAAAGAGGAGCAATTACGATAGAGGAAACCAAGTCTAGATTTAACCTTAGCCTGCAGCTTTGATATGTGCTGAGAGAAGGATAGTGTACCGTCTAGCCATACTCCCAAGTACTTGTATGAGGTGACTACCTCAAGCTCTAAACCCTCAGAGGTAGTAATCACACCGGTGGGGAGAGGGGCATTCTTCTTACCAAACCACATGACCTTTGTTTTGGAGGTGTTCAGAACAAGGTTAAGGGCAGAGAAAGCTTGTTGGACACTAAGAAAGCTTTGCTGTAGAGCATTTAACACAACATCTGGGGAGGGGTCTGCTGAGTATAAGGCTGTACCATCTGCATATAAATGGATGAGAGAGCTTCCTACTGCTTGAGCTATGTTATTGATGTAAATTAAGAAGAGCTTGGGGCCTAGGATCGAGCCTTGGGGTACTCCCTTGGTGACAGGCAGTGGCTGAGACAGTAGATGTTCTGACTTTATACACTGCACTCTTTGAGAGAGGTATTTAGCTAACCAGGCCAAAGACCCCTCAGAAACACCAATACTCCTTAGCCGGCCCACAAGAATGGAACTGTCTACTGTATCAAAAGCTTTGGCCAAGTCAATCAAAATAGCAGCACAACATTGCTTAGAATCAAGGGCAATTTTGCCATCATTTAGGACCTTCAAGGTTGCAGTGACACATCCATAACCTGAGCGGAAACCAGATTGCATACCAGAGGGAATACTATAGTCATCAAGAAAGCCAGTCAGTTGATTATTGACACGTTTTTCCAACACTTTTGATAAGCAGGGCAAAATAGAAATTGGCCTATAACAGTTAGGATCAGCTTGAACTCCCACTTTAAATAAAGGATGCACCGTGACTGCCTTCCAAGCAATGGAAACCTACCCAGAGAGGAGAGACAGGTTAAAAAGGGTCTATTCTCCAGGTCTTTAACCATTTTCCACAACTTCTTGGGGTTAGGCCCACAGAGAGAGAACTGCTCCTTAAAGTAACTAACTTTGGCCTTCCGGATAGCCTGAGTGCACTTATTTTTATAATTTGTCTGAACGAGAGCCAGAGCCTGAGTATGCTTGTGCTGAGTGATTTGCCAAATGGAATTCTTGAGGTGGAGTAACTCTGCCAGATCACGGTTGAACCAGGTGCCGAACCTGTTTTTTATTCTAATTTTATTTATGGGCGCGTATTTGTTAACGATATACCACGATATACCACTGAAAATATGAAAAAAAGAAGGTCCAGGCGTCTTCGACATAGGGGATCAAGCTGATTCTTTACCAATTTAAGTGGCGCCTCGCTGTTAAATTTATACGAACCTACATTTCTCTGTAATTGTTACACAACCCGTGGGAGGAAGCACAAACTACCTAGGTGGAAATAGGTTATAGATTCCCGGGTTAAATGTTTATGATTATGAGACTTGGTGATGGGTCTTAGGGCATGAAGTATAAAATGCCGATTGTTGTGATAGAGTTAAGAGTTTGAATATTTTTCTGATAAGTACTCTGTAATTGTTCTGTCTTTTGTAATTGTTCTATGTTTTATGTCTTCTGTGTGGTATGACTGGATGGTGGGATGTTTAATCTGGAGTTAGTTATAGAAAATATAAAGCCTGTGTATTTGAATTAGCGGACTGAACATTTCGATCAGATGCTCAAAGGGTTGGCTGTGGGGGGATAAACCTTAAAGCATACACCATTGCTGTATTAGTGAATACACCTGCCCGTGTGTTACTGACCCACGCTATTTAAAAATAAATAGTTTGGAAGTAATAGTTTCTCCCTTGGAAGGAGAAGATTATCACAGAGATGCCAGGATTGTTGTGGAGGATACACCAGTTATAAATTCTCTTGAAACCTTTACTATTTTGTGGTTGCCCCATAGAGGACGATTATTTTACACCACCTGTACATTATATGGTATTCAGTTATCATTTACTTATCACCCTGCTTTAAATAAACTTATATGAGTTAAGGGATATACTATACACATATAGGGTTATTTTGTATTCCTTTATCTGTATTCGCATTACACGTAGAGCCTAATTTTTTTTAAATGTAAAAAATTAAACACTTTTTGAGATATGGTAGACGAGAGCTCAGAGTTACCTGAGGGGCCGATTGCTATGAAACCCACCGCCCCTATACAGTTCTTAGTAGGAAAATACCCCACAATGGAAAAAGAAGCCTCTGAATACACAGCGGGGCAAAAAAGTATTTAGTCAGCCCCCAATTGTGCAAGTTCTCCCACTTAAAAAGATGAGAGGCCTGTAATTTTCATCATAGGTACACTTCAACTATGACAGACAAAATGAGGGGGAAAAATCCAGAAAATCACATTGTAGGATTTAGTATGAATTTATTTGCAAATGATAGTGGAAAATAAGTATTTAGTCAATAACAAAAGTTTATCTCAATACTTTGTTATATAACCTTTGTTGGCAATGACAGAGGTCAAACGTTTTCTGTAAACTGAAATTGAAGAAGAAGGAGAGTTTTCCGATAGTCTGAAGGACTCTCGTGCAAGTGCTGCCGGTTCACAGAGTATGCAACAACAGCTGGATCGCTAGAGGGCAGAACTAAGGCGCTTATCAAACATGGTGAAGTAGCACTAATTCAGGGTGAATTTAAAAACATACAGCCTCGAACATCACAGAGACTGGAGATGAAACGGACTGAATGGATGAAGACACAGCCAGGTGAAGATGACCGTCCCGTGGGAACGTATCCCCTGGTAATAAAGACCTGTGGTACGGGACAACTGTACTATGATTACAAACCATGGAGTTTTGGGAACTTGGAAACAGCAGCGAAACAATTTCCCCGCATCACTGCAGAGCCTGGAAAAAAATGAAGACTGAGGAAAGAGCAAGAAATGCTGGACTTGACACACAGCTCAAGAAAGCCAAACTAGCCCAACTGGACAAAGGCAAAACCAACATTCTAATGGTGGCTGGAACTCCAGCCACCCAGCCACAACAACCACCACCACAACCTCCTCAACCGCCTGCATCACAGTTTCACCAAGCACCTGCAGCTCAGTTCCCTTCTCAGCCATATGGCAACCCACAACCATACCTTCCACCACTGAGACAACCACTGGTGTGCTGGAATTTCGGAAGGACAGGTCATATGAGAAACATGTGCCGACAACAACCACAGCAGCAACCTTGGCAGCAGAGGGGAAGAGGTCAATGGATAGGGAATGCTGGCAGAGGGAACCTCCAAGGTGGTAGAGGTGGAAGACTAGCCTACACTGGACAGCCTCAACCTGTTTTTTCCCAGACTCAACCAATGAATGGTCGACAATATGGATGACCCCAACAGCCTCCTGCGACAAACCAGGTAGGGTTCCCACAGCAGAATAATCAACAATAGGGATGCCCTGATCCCCTTCTCCAGCGTCACCAGTACATACACTGCTCAAATAAAGGGAACACTTAAACAACACAATGTAACTCCAAGTCAATCACACTTCTGTGAAATCAAACTGTCCACTTAGGAAGCAACACTGATTGACAATGTTGTTGTGCTGTTGTGCAAATGGAATAGAAAACAGGTGGAAATTAGGCCAGAACATCAGGAGACGTGGAGGAGGCCGTAGGAGGGCAACAACCCAGCAGCAGGACCGCTACCTCCACCTTTGTGCAAGGAGGAGCAGGAGGATCACTGCCAGAGCCCTGCAAAATGACCTCCAGCAGGCCACAAACGTGCATGTGTCTGCTCAAACGGTCAGAAACAGACTCCATGAGGGTGGTATGAAGGTGGTATGAGGGCCCAACATCCACAGGTGGGGGTTGTGCTTACAGCCCAACACCGTGCAGGACGTTTGGCATTTGCCAGAGAACACCAAAATTGGCAAATTCGCCACTGGCGCCCTGTGCTCTTCACAGATGAAAGCAGGTTCGTTCACACTGAGCACATGTGACAGAGTCTGGAGACGCCTGCAACATCATCCAGCATGACCAGTTTGGCAGTGGGTCAGTCATGGTGTGGGGTGGCATTTCTTTGGGGGGCCGCATAGCCCTCCATGTGCTCGCCAGAGGTAGCCTGACTGCCATTAGGTACCGAGATGAGATACTCAGACCCCTTGTGAGACCATATGCTGGTGCGGTTGGCCCTGGGTTCCTCCTAATGCAAGACAATGCTAGACCACATGTGGCTGGAGTGTGTCAGCAGTTCCTGCAAGAGGAAGGCATTGATGCTATGGACTGGCCCGCCCGTTCCCCAGACCTAAATTTGTTCATGCGTCTGGTACCCTTATTAAACACAGTTTACAGATAGAAGTCCTGCTTGACGCTATGTTGCTTCCTGCCAAGTTGGCTATTCTTAAGGTCCGTGCCCACACAGGTAACACTGACAGCGTTAGTTCGGGTATTGCATCTGCTGATAAGAATGCTGGTTAATGTTGCCATTCTCATGCTGTTATGCTTTCCTCCCTGTGTACATCTTAAATCGCTGATCTGGACCAACACCAGACTGCGGATGCACTTAATCACCCTTTGTGGGAGTCTAGAGGTTGCTTTAGGGGCCCTGATGGCCTGTGGAGGCAGTCCCTCCCTGGCAAACCTGTTCTGCCCTTACCTCTCATTTCCTCTGTGTATCGACTGGCCCACGGGGTGGGTCACGCGCCAAGGGGGGAGATGGTAAGACTAATATCTGACACCTGGTTTTGTCCAAATCTGGACAAAACCAGGTGATGGCAAAACACACGTGTATAAATGTACTTCATGCATGCAATACAACATTGGTAAGGGTAACCCCCTGAACCCAGGGAAATTCCCAGCGCCGGCCGGCCCGTTCACCCATTTAGCTATGGATTTCATAGACATGCCTGAACAAAAAGAAAGAAAGAGATACTGCCTGGTAATAATTGACCATTTTACCAGGTGGGCTGAAGTATTTCCAACCGTGCACTGTGATGCCAAAACAGTAGCAAAACTTCTGATAAGGGAAATCATCCCTAGATTTGGCGTACCGGAAGTTCTCTCTGCAGACAATGGCAACCATTTCACCGGAAATGTGGTTGCACAGGTGGCTGCCCAATTGGAGATCGATCAGAAGTTTGTTTGTATCTACCACCCACAAAGCAACGGGATTACTGAGAGGGCTAATCAAACCATAAAAGGGGAGGCTTGCCAAAGCATGCCACTCCACAGGGAAGTCATGGGTAGTGTCTTCCCAGATGTTGTTAGCCACGCCTATTGGTTCATATGTAGTCATTTTGAAAAACCCTCAGAGTCTAAAGTTTGTGAGTGTTTTTGGTGACAAGCCACATTTCTTCAGCCTCCTGAGGTTGAAGAGGCGTTGTTGCGCCTTCTTCACCACACTGTCTGTGTGGGTGGACCATTTCAGTTTGTCCGTGATGTGTACGCCGAGAACTTAAAACTTTCCACCTTCTCCACTACTGTCCAGTCGATGTGGATAGGGGGGTGCTCCCTCTGCTGTTTCCTGAAGTCCACGATCATCTCCTTTGTTTTGTTGTCGTTGAGTGCGAGGTTATTTTCCTGACACCACACTCCGAGGGCCCTCACCTCCTCCCTGTAGGCCGTCTCGTCGTCTGAGGTTCTGAGAATACGACTGGTTTTCTGAGAACACAAGGCTGCCGCAGGCCTGATGAAAACAGACACCTGTCAGAAGATGCTTAGACCCGTTCACCTTGTTATGACCCTATACTTGTAATGAAAGGTCAAGTTTCGGTCAAACCCACTTCAGAGCTTTTAATTGCTGACAAGATGGTTGCTGCTGTCAGAGGGAGGTTAGATTGATTAAAATGTTGTTGTCAGGGAAAGTCACGTAAGGGGGACTGGGGAGGCTTTAGGAGTTACAGGAGGTCTTAGCTCTACCCAGGTTATGCAAAGTGTCTATCATATACTGTACTCTGTACCAACTTCTGCCTACAATTGTAGAAATTGACCAACAACATGCACATTTCCAGATATAATAAGCAGTAATACAATCAGGGCATGGCAAAGGACATGGAGAGCTCTGCAGTATTGATGTATTACATTTGAATGTGCATTAGATGGCAACAAGATCATTTTGTACAGCAATTTCATCAGGTAACATGAATACAAAGCCGGCGAGAGGTGGTTAGAATAGGATGGGAGGCCAAGAGTCCGTGTGGCCAATAGAGAGTCAGAGTCCCGAGTATGGGAACAAACATAACATAGACTATCCCATGTTGGGTAAACAAGCAAGTTCATAGTCAACAAAGCACGCAGAAGTGGTGAGGCAAATAGCATAAAGCACTTTCGAAAAATATAACAACTTGGGGCTAGCCATTGTAAGTTCAGAGTCACTCGCCTCAACAGTGCATGTGTGCCGGAGGCGAACGAAAGCTTGGGAGAGAGAGGGGAGTGTGGCGGGGGTACCTATACCAGACAGGGTGAGACAACCAGGGCAGATGGTGAACAAATTGCCAGATGGAATCCAAGCAGTAGTGCAGCAGGCAATGGGAGTAGGTGTCACACCCACTTGGGATAAGCTTTTTTCGGGAGGCAGATTCCTTGTAGAAAATTCCATCTAACTAGTTAACATAGCTAGCAAGTCTCTGTCTGTCTTTTTCATGTAGAACAGGAGGTCATTAGCTAGCTAAATATTTTCAGTATCGTCCAGACATCCAAACAAAGTTGTCCCGCGTGGCTCTTGTATTTTGGGTGGTGATACATGCATCTTAGGGGGCGGTGTATGCACCTTAAAAGCTGGATACGATCCACCAACTCAATCTCAAAGAAGAGCCACAGCCAAACTGTACTTTCAGCATTCCCCGCAGAAGGCCAGACATGATTCAAACGCAGCAACAGGTTCCAGTTATACAGCTAGTTAGCTTGTTTGTGTGTTTGTTGTGTGTACTTCACTTTGGCTTTGTTTGCAATTTTATAGTCCTGCGGTAGCGCCGTCATATGGTCTTTACCTCATTTTCAAGGTGTAATTTTCTCAGTTTTTATTCATAGACACAAAAATGTATAGACAAAAAGTGATGAGAGAATGTAGCTATTTTGGAATGTAACAAAATATCACAACAATTCTTGTAACTTTGTCTCCTTTATTGACGGTTGTTTCACATTAACAAGAGAATGCAGGGTTTGAAGCTTTCAGTGCTTTTCAGACTCTCCCTAAAGGAAGATAAACATTAATAAACTAATGGAAAGTGCAATTTACATCAACCCTACACACTCAATTACGAGTATCATCTTAAAGTTAAGTCCAAGACATTCCAAACACTGAAAAATACTATTGTACCAGAAATGGTTATTTATTTTAACATAAAAAACTAGCTGCTTACATGAGCAGTCAAGGTGTTCATGGGCTTACTTTAGGCCGTACAACTACACACACAGCTTCGTTAAGGCAGCTTAATAGTCAATCATAGAGGTATTAGGCAGAGAAGGTGGAGGAGAGAAGGCTTAGTTTGTTGCACTAAATGATGGATCATAACTTCCGACACCGGAACAACGTTTTGAGGATATACCGATGGGATCATGCTAAACAAAACACAGCTGACAGCAGAAAATATTTTTAGTAATAATAAGCATTGTGTGGGGGGCTAGCCAAAAGATGAGCATGTCAACCTAGTCCATTGAACCTGATTTGTTATTTGGTGCAGATATGATTATAGAGGTGGTCATTGGCAGGCCAAAGCTGTAGTGTAGAATCACAGTGTCTATGTGAGAAGAATGTGCATATTTTCAGCCACTCTAATGTTGTATCTTGTCTCATCCTTGGAAGACATGGTTTTGGTACCATTAGACAGTGTTGAGGTTTCCAGCTACTTGTTGACCCCAATGACTGTTAAAGGGTGTATTCTCCGGCCAAATTGTCTGAAATGATGGTCAACAGTGTTACTGATGTTGCACAGCCAGTCAACTATGCATTGAGAAGGTGAATGCTGATTTTGACCCAGCCCATTGAAAATTAGTACTGAATGTCAAGGTTAAAAGTGGTATCAGGTTATTGGCCATCACATAGCTTGACAGGGGGGTGCTATAGTGAATCATTAACTAATACTGACCACAATTAAATAGCACAATGAAAAGGTACTAGTTATAGGGGAGATTTCAGGTTTCTAAACCATTTCTCAAGTTAACATTTCTTTTTTTGTGGAATAGCCAGAGGTAAAGGCAGAAGTTGGGGCTGTGGGAAAAACAGAGGTTGGGAATGTGGACAAGCCTGAGGCTGGTTTTCTGGCTGGGGCTTATTGGCGAGGATCATCTGGGGCAGGGATCCTTTCCAGGCTGGGCTCCATGCCCCAGATCTCCCGGGCGTACTGGGAGATGGTGCGGTCGCTAGAGAATTTACCACAACCGGCGATGTTGTGGATCACCATCTTGGTCCATTCTTTGGGGTTCTGTTGGGATGGATCGGAAGAGAGGGGAATTAAAACCATTGCAGAAGGAAGGAATACTGTTATGTTATGTATGTGGAAAAACTCAGAGTTGACAGGGGAATAGTCAAGTCACGTTTTATTTACAGTGCATTTAAACAGATCTTAACACACTTTACAAAAAAAAGAAAGAAATTAAGAAAAACTAAAACAATAGATATTCAGTCTATGAAACACTGACCTTGTAGAGAGCACTGACTTTGTCCTGACATTTGATGTAGGCTTCGTAGTCAGCGAACACCTTGAATCTGCAACACAAACATCATGCTCGGTTAGACATTGTGTGGCTGCGTGTATA